>NC_089810.1:1731971-2031971 GCF_029633855.1 Hoplias malabaricus
TACAAAAAAATAGAGGGATTATATAAGCTAGACAGCGAAGTACTACCCCATGACTACTGACGAAGAACACTCAGAAAAGTGACACTGAGCCTGCTGTGGGACAACGCTGTTTTCTGACTGTGACTCTGAGCCGAGTGTAGTCAATTCACAAAAAACATTATAAGAACGCAGTACCAAAGCATGGCTCAATGTTGCATGTAGGTATTTGAGTATACACTAAGTAGGCTACAAGCTTATTGTTTTTAGTCCAATACACTTTATAAACTTGAATTCCTCTGTTTTTTTTTTTTTTTCATTTGTTTTAAATTATGCTCTAAACGTGTTGGATTCTCCGTGTTGACACGTAGGGTATAATTTCGCGTTAACACGTTAAGTTTGTGTATTTCGTGAATCATGATGCTTTACTGCCACCAACTGGTGTATGGCGTTATTGCTGAAACAACATAAAGCCTTAACTTAAGAAAGCCACTCAACATCCCAATCCACATATGGTATATTGCCATCGGACGGGACCAGAGCGCTAGCGCGCGGCGCCCGTTAAATGATTTTTGCCGAGCCCGAGAGCGGGTCCAGTGCGCTCAGGGGAACACGCCACGAAGTTCCGCGCCCTCGCTGAGTCTCTACTCCTCACGTGGAAAGAGATATGAATAATCAAAGTTTGGGCCTTTTATCCGCAATTTTTCATCAGTCCACCAGGTGGCACATGGAATGTCCCAACACATGTATATTATATTGGGTTTGGGATGGGGTATTTCCGGCCTCCGAATATATTGGAAGTGGGATGGTTGTCCAATTGCTGTCAAATATATTGGAAGTGGGATGGTTGTCCAATTGCAATATATTCTGATGGTGTCAAATATATTGGAAGTGGGATGGTTGTCCAATTGTAATATATTCTGATGGTGTCAAATACATTGGAAGAGGGATGGTTGTCCAATGGCAATATATTCTGATGGTGTCAAATATATTGGAAGTGGGATGGTTGTCCTGATGGTGTCTAATATATTGGAAGTGGGATGGTTGTCCAATTGCAATATATTCTGATGGTGTCAAATATATTGGAAGAGGGATGGTTGTCCAATTGCAATATATTCTGATGGTGTCAAATATATTGGAAGTGGGATGGTTGTCCTGATGGTGTCTAATATATTGGAAGTGGGATGGTTGTCCAATTGCAATATATTCTGATGGTGTCAAATATATTGGAAGTGGGATGGTTGTCCAATTCCCATACATCCTGATGGTGTCAAATATATTGGAAGAGGGATGGTTGTCCAATTGCAATATATTCTGATGGTGTCAAATATATTGGAAGTGGGATGGTTGTCCTGATGGTGTCTAATATATTGGAAGTGGGATGGTTGTCCAATTGCAATATATTCTGATGGTGTCAAATATATTGGAAGTGGGATGGTTATCCTGATGGTGTCTAATATATTGGAAGTGGGATGGTTGTCCAATTGCAATATATTCTGATGGTGTCAAATATATTGGAAGTGGGATGGTTGTCCAATTCCCATACATCCTGATGGTGTCAAATATATTGTAAGTGGGATAGTTGTCCAATTCCCCTATATCCTGATGGTGTCAAATATATTGGAAATGAGATGGTTGTCCAATTACCATACATCCTTATGGCTTCAAATATATTGTAAGTGGGATGCTTGTTCAATTACCATATATATTGTGTCAAATATGTTCAAAGTGGGATGGTGTCCCATCACTACATATTGTCATCAGAGCACGTTTTAGGAAAACATAATTGTAATGTCTAAAAATACATTTAGCCATATATCCCATGACTCCCTGATCTCATATCTGTCTTTGGAGTTGTAAAATTCTACTGTCCAAAATCCATATATTTTTTTTTGACTTGAATATATTGGAAGTAGGATTATCAGATCTCAGCTTCAGAACAACATAAGAGGTTTTTACAAACGGGTCTATCTTTGTCTGGGTCTATCTTACTCAGCGTGTGAGTTTGGAGAAGATTGGAGAGAATAAATATTTTCACTCAAAAAAACTAAAAGGGGTCCCCCTATGAGTTGTTTTTAAGTGAAAAAATTGATGTCCTCCAATCATCTCCAAACTCACACCCTGAGTTGATGACACTCAGACTTAGACGAAACTGGTCTTACTTTGAAGATATTTCACTCCTAAGCCAAGATCTGATAATCCAACTTCCAATATATTCCAGTCAAAAACATATATGGGTTTTTGACAGTAGAATTTTACACTTCTAATTACAGAAAAAGGATCAGAGGGACTTGGGCTGTATGGAAACATGTATTTTTTTTAACTATATAAAATGTTTTCCCAAAATGTATAAGTCTTTACTTTAACCATCCCAATTGCAATATATTTGACACAAGTGTTATATATTATATTTAAGCAGTACATTTCTTCGTAGATGTCTTTCAGTAACTGTAAAACATTTATTTTAATTATTTGTAATTTGCTAAGACACATGGAAGACCTTTACATCCCGAGGTAGTGATAGCTTACAACCTGGTCTCACACCTACTTGTGATATAGTCACATATATAGGAGACTGCAATTCATGCTGAAAATATGCGATATGTCACGAATTGCAGATTACTATATCACGAGTAGGTGTGAGACCGGGCTGTAGCTTAACATTACTGGCTGATGTAACTTTGCTAACTGACAAAGCGACACATTTATGTTATGATTAAAACCAATATTTAACAAAAAATATATTCATTAAACACATGAAAAGTGTTGTATTCTAATCAAATGATATTTAAACTCCCGCACGAGTTATGCACAGGGGCCGTGTCTTCATTAATTCAGACTTATTATCCTGGATTTAAGTCCTTTATAGAGTATTTAGTTATTTTTTATAACGTCTCTTCCTTACACATGTAAACAATCGTACACACACAAGAATGCGTGTATTTGTATAACTAAAAATGTGAGTCTGTAAACAAGTTTTAGTCCCCACACCGAGATTATATCCATCTACACACAGACAAAGAGAGAGTCCACCAGTTTCGCTACACTACACTTTGTTTGGGTTTTTATGTACTGTTTCTAATTCTATATTTTTGTTGTGATATCAGTTATAATTGAATATGTATTTTGTCTCGTTCACCAGTGATATTTTTCAGTTACTGTAGTTAAAACAGCATTTAACTAATCCATACGGGCCTACTTACATATTCATGATTGGATTTACATCACACACTGTAGCTGACACGAAACATAAATCCTTTGTGAACGTAGTCCCTACGTTTCATCTGAATTATTCATAACATAGTGAGCGAAGCACTGACCTATGGCTACGTTGAGCCCTACGTGAGCAGTGTGAAGACAGCAATATTAGTAAGCTGATCCCCATAGCAACTGGAAGTTAATTTTTCACAATAAAAAACCTCTGGTGTTTAGTACCTTAAAATTTGTAAACATGCATATTATTATATAACTTCATTCATAACATGCTCTAAAGCTTTTCATAATTGTATATCAAACAAACATCACTATTCTCTCACACTATGTGTGTGACACATACTGAGATTTGACATTGATAAATTATGTGCATTCTTTTAATAGCATACTGCTAAACAATACAGTGTCAATACAAACCCATGGTGAAATTAACTTTCCAGATCCTCCTCTTTCTGTAAACGTATTGTATGTTTAACGATACATTAAGTTACTCATGTTTTATTTAATTATGTGTATCTACTTCTATATATAAATTAAGAGAGGATAAATCTCCTTCAAAATGAAATTGAACAAAAAATTCTGAATTAAAAAAGGGCTTTTTCAGCAGTTCAGTGGTGGTTGAAGTGAGGGGTTTATATATATATATATATATATATATATATATATATATATATATATATATATATGTGTGTGTGTGTGTGTGTGTGTGTGTGTGCTTTTAAACGTATTTATATATGTATAATGTTAATACAAAATCTCATAAAAAACATGGTCAAATCCAATACGCTTAGAGACCAACGACATTCCTTACACCTGGACCCCCATGACTACTGACGAAGAACACTCAGAAAAGTGACACTGAGCCTGCTGTGGGCCAACGCTGTTTTCTGACTGTGACTCTGAGCCGAGTGTAGTCAATTCACAAAAAACATTATAAGAACGCAGTACCAAAGCATGGCTCAATTTTGCATGTAGGTATTTGAGTATACACTAAGTAGGCTACAAGCTTATTGTTTTTAGTCCAATACACTTTATAAACTTGAATTCCTCTGTTTTTTTTTCATTTGTTTTAAATTATGCTCTAAACGTGTTGGATTCTCCGTGTTGACACGTAGCGTATAATTTCGTGTTAACACGTTAAGGTATTGACGCGTTATGAACGTGTTAACACGTTAAGTTTGTGTATTTCGTGAATCATGATGCTTTACTGCCACCAACTGGTGTATGGCGTTATTGCTGAAACAACATAAAGCCTTAACTTACCAAATAACGGAAACAATTCCAGTGTTTAATGTTCTGAACAATGTTTATGAGATTTTGTATAAACATTATACAAACATAATATTTATATAAACATAAATACGTTTAAAAGCGCACACAAACATAGATATATATACCCCTCACTTCAACCACCACTGAATTTACTGCTGAAAAAAGCCCTTTTTTAATTCAGATTTTTTTGTTCAATATAATTTTGAAGGAGATTTATCCTATCTTAACATATATAAGTATGTGGCCACAAATGGGTCCACAATTCCATTTAGACCTAACAGGTGGTGGTGGGGTCTTAGTTCCGAAAAGCCATTTAGTGGACAAAATAGCAGTTGCTTACCTCTTCGTAGTACCACACCATCCCAATCCACATATATGATACGCCGCTTGGTGGACCTTATCGGCCTAGCGCGCGGCGCCCCCTAGACGATTTACTTTGCAGAGCCCGGGGTCGGGTCCTGGGCACACGTGGTGAGAGCTAAAAATCCTCAAAGTTTGGGCCTTTTACCCGCACTTTTGCATCAATCCACCAGGTGGCTCCCGGAACGTCCCGATTCCAATATATTCCATTACAGGCAAATATATTGGGATTGGGATGGCGTATATATTTATCATTCGTTGAAGTGTTTTGTAATGTTTTTAATACTTTTAACATGCCCAACATCCATAGACATTAACATTTTTAAAGTGTTGGCTACTTTGATAAGGCAACACAAACGTCCTTTCACAAAGTTTCCAACTATCTTTGATATATTTATAATGCCAGTAAACCGACAAACACGTAACCACAGTGAGCCAGCCTGCCCTTCTGAAACTCTTGTCCGAACGCCTTACTTTCAAATTTTCAAGTTAGCTAATGTTACTGCTGCATTACTTAAGGTGGAAGCGAAAAATTTAAAAGCTTCTGAGCGAACACCAGTCAGAATGTCAACACTAGAACTATCAGGATTTTCATATACCCCCTTTTTCTACCAGAGGCTGCCAAATGGCAGTGCTGGGGTAATTTGCAACCCATTAGGCCACATTTTGTTATGTACATTAAGCCACTACTAGGTGCTAAAACGGGGGGATGGGTGATAGTGTGAACTGTGTTGACTGACAAAGCTCTGAGAGTCACAGCAGGCACAGACTTTCAGGAGTTTAGTTTAGGGCAACAGTCTCAACAAATAAAAAATATTTTGGTACTTTGGCAGTTTTCTCAGCTGCTGATAATTATTATTATAATCTTTCAAAAATATAATGAAATAATACTTGTTTATTTAGAATACACACAATAAAGAATTATTTAAGCTTTTTAGTTTATATTTGTTGATCTAATGCAGTATTATTTGATGTGAAACCTACAAAAACCTTGAGAAATATAAATAAAAAATTCAGTTAAGTAAAAATTGCTCAAAAATAGTATTTAAGTTTAATTTGAGTCATATTTACTTGTCAAGAAAAACACTTTGCCAATGGGGTGAGATATTTTGACTTAAAACAAGAAAAAATGTCCTGATAATATTCTTTTACTTGGGTTTTTAAATGTTTAAGTAAAAATGTCCTTTTTACAAGTAGCTGAGGGTTGTTTTTTGTATAAATTTATGTAAAAATATCTTTACCTATTGGCAGTTTTTCAAAAGACAAAAACTACTTAAAATAAGGTTACAACATATCAGAGCTATTTTGACTAATCAATATGCCACTTTTTGCACTGTGAAAACAATCCTACATTAGTACAAAGGAGGCAGTTTTTCAAAAGGCAAATTTACTTAAAATCTGAACTTTAGCTATTTTGACAAATCATCAGTGAGAAAACAATCCAAAATTAGTACAAAGGAGGCAGACTTGAGGTGTTTTGGAATTATAGTTCAAATAATGTCTTTGTGTGAGTTTTAGAGAAAGATGACTGCAGACACTGGAAAACTTGTTAATAAAGTGCATAAACTTTATATAATAAACTGCACCAAAGTAAATAGCCTATCTGGCTACATGCTGAGTGAAATAAAATAGAATAAACCTTTCTCACTATAGTACAATATTACAAATATACACGATGGAGGTAACTGAGATGGGTGTGTCAGTGTCAGTCAGGGTGTGTATTCCCTGCCACATACGCCAAGGGTCAGAGGAGGTAAAGTGCTCCTCAATCCAGAGTTTGTAGCAGTGCTTGGCTATAGCTATTAGTCTCTTCATATTGCCAGGAACTCCAGTGGGCGGTACAAAGGACGCTCGTACCCTGAGCGCTTCTATGCTGAGGGATGCCATGGTAAGAAATCTCAGACCACCAGTCTTGTTTTTTGCCCTTCTTTTGTACGCATTAGGTTTTTCCATTTATGTGCATCTGCTTTTGTTTTTTTTGTGAATCAGGACCGGCGTTTGTAGCAGTGCTTGGCTATAGCTATTCCTCTCCTCAGGTTAGCTCTGACCAAGCTGTATGCTTCCCTGCATCCTGATCTGAAGGCAGCATCTCTGGCTTTGAGCAGAGTGCGAACCTCTCTGTTCATCCAGGGCTTCTGATTAGGGAATGTTAATTATTATGGCAAACTTAAAATTAATGATTAAGTATCACCAGGAAGAAAGATCGACGCTCAAAGAATTCTTTGAGGAGAAGAGAGGAATAAGACAGACAGTCAAAGATTCTCTCTTATCTCTTGAATTTATTGAACAAATCCAAGCCATATATAGGACCCCAGTCACGTACACCATTATTAGATCATGTCTCGTTCCATCAACCCAAACATTCCCTTATTGGTGCCTCGTCATCTCCCTTTTATCTCCGTCCTCTTCGTATTGCCAGGAACTCCAGTGGGCGGTACAAGGACACTTGTACAAGCGCTTCTATGCTAAGGAATGTCATGTTAAGAAATCTTGGACCCTCGTCAACGTCAGAGAGGATCCCAGGCATGTCGCACCCCTTCTGCATAGGAGGTTATTTCGGGCGGGCCGAGCACAACGTGGGCATGGGCGTTTCCATCAGAGCGGTGACTCTGAAATCTCTTCTGGTAAGATTTCCTAAATTTTCTATGTTTGTTTGCTGGTTATAGCTGTTGTGATTTTGGAAGAGACACACTGCAAAAAGTACAATCTTGAAGTTAAAATTGCTCAAGAATATTATTCTATTTTAATTTGAGTAATTTTGACTTGTATTTTGACTTAAAACAAGACAAAATGTCCTGATACGATTCTTTTACTTTGGGTTTTAAAAAGTTTAAGTAAAAATGTCTTTTTTTACAACTAGCTGAGGGTTGTTTTTTTGTATAAATTTATTAAAAAATATCTTTACCTATTGGCAGTTTTTCAAAAGACAAAAACTACTTAAAATAAGGTTACAAAATATCAGAGCTATTTTGACTAATCAATATGCCACTTTTTGCACTGTGAAAACAATCCTACATTAGCACAAAGGAGGCATACTTCAGATGTTTTGGAATTATAATTCAAATACCATGTTTGTGTCAATTTCACATTATTTGAACCTTTCACTAATCAATTCTCAAACATATGGTCCTGTAGATGAGGAGACTTCACCACCTCCAGGAAAGAGAGGTCGCATGGAGACACACGGGTGGCTGACAGAGACGGCAAAAGATGGCACAGTGTGGCATGAAGCACATAGTTTATATTTCTGTAAAGTTTACATTTCTATTCATGAATACTTTTGTTAACATATTGTTGCATGCTTATTTAATCTTTCATTACTTCCTTTATTACTATTTCATTGTACAGGGAAACCAAGCAAAATGTTTCTTTCCTGTTCATATACCAATAAAACTACCTTGAATCTAAATGTCTGGTAATGTTGACTTTTTTTGTGGGTGGGGGTTCACCAACTTGCTGCAGAGAAGAGTGTGGAGTGCAGTAGAGTGTCTCCTTTCAAATGTAAAGGCCTCATTTACATAACACTGGAGGTGAGAAGAGCTGTTCACACCTGCCAAATGGCAGTTCTTTGGGATTTAAAGGTATAATTGCCAAATGGCAGCGGTTTGGTAGTTCTAGTGTTAAACAATACACCTGCATATAGTCAGCACAAAAAGATTGCTCACACATTAAAATCATGCCCAAGATAATGGAACAATGACGTTCAGAAGTAAGTTATAATCCAGCGTCAGGTAATTTAATGTGGAAGCGAAGAGTTGCAATACAACATTGAGCTTCTGGGCAACCTCAATGTTAAGAAATTAAAATTATACAAGCACATACAGGTGCTGGTCATAAAATTTGAATGTATGCAAGACATGGGTGTCAGCTGTCATGTTCCTTATGCCAAGCCACTCTTGAACAAGAGACAGCGTCAGGAAAAAGGACTGGACTGCTCCCGAGTGGTCCAAAGTTATGTTCCCTGATTAAAATAAATTAGATGAGATTAGATTCAACTTTATTGTCATTGTGCAGAGTACAAGTACAGGGCCAATGGAATGTAGTTAGCATCTAACCAGAAGTGCAATATATAACATTATTTACATAATTTACATAAAGTGCAGTAGTGATATGACATTGTGATTATGGAAGTTAAAGTAACCATATATACATATTGAAATATAAAATATGTAAGCAAAGTAACATTGTGTAGGTGATGAATTATGTACTGAAGGATGAATGAAATACAGCTTTACAGAAGGTGCAGTGAAATGATTGTGCAAGATTTATTTAAAGTGCCTGAATAGTGTTCATCCGGATAACAGCCTCAGGAAAAAAAAACTTTTACGAAACCTGTTAGTGCGGGAAAAGAGGCTCCTGTAACGTCTGCCAGATGGTAAAAGGCTGAAAAGTCCATGATTTGGGTGTGTGACGTCCTTGACGATATTTCTTGCCCTGCCCAGGCAGCGTTTATGGTAGATGTCCTCGAAGGAACTTGAAACTGGACACCTGATCCACTGCAGTTCCGTTGATGTGAATGGGGGCGTGAGCTTGGTTCCTAGTCCGTCTGAGGTCCATGATGATCTCCTTTGTTTTGAGCGTGTTTAGTACCAGGTTATTCTTTTGGCACCACAAGGACAGATGCTGTACTTCATCCCGGTAGGGCGTTTCATTATTGTCTGTAATCAAGCCTATCACCATGGTGTCATCTGCGAATTTGACTACGGTGTTTGAACCATAGGCAGGTACACAGTCATGGGTGAAGAGAGAGTACAGAATCGGGCTAAGAACACAACCTTGTGAAACGCCAGTGTTCAAGGTGATGGTTGATGAATGAAGGTTGCCTAATCTAACAGAATGGGGTCTGTTAGACAGGAAGTCTAAAATCCAGTGGCAGAGTGATGTGCTGATACCCAGAGGGTGGAGTTTGGATATCAGCATAGGCGGAATCACTGTGTTGAATGCAGAACTAAAATCGAGGAACAGCATTCTCACCTATGAGTTTTGACAGTCCAGGTGGGTTAGTGCAGTGCTGTTGAGATAGCGTCCTCTGTGGATCTGTTGCTATGATAAGCAAACTGGTGTGGGTCCAGCGTAGCAGGCAGGCAGGATTTCAAGTGAGAAAGAACTAGTCTTTTAAAGCACTTGGAAAATATTGGGGTGAGTGCTACAGGTCAAAATTCATTAAAGTCTGAAGCAGTAGAATGCTTAGGCACAGGCACAAGGATGGCTGATTTAAAGATAGAAGGTACAGCTGCCTGGGCAAGCGAAACATTAAAGATGTGAGCAAAGACACCCGCAAGTTCCACAGCACAAGCTCTTAGCACACGGCCAGGTACACCACCAGGGCCAGTTGCCTTCCGTGCATTCACTCTGCTCAGCATGCGACTGACGTCCGAATTGGAAAGTACAAGTGGGTTGTTGTCGGTGGAGGATCGTTTATTGAAGATATCAATATCATCTGGTCGAAACGAGCGTAGAAGTTGTTCAGCTCATCAGGGAGTGAAGCACTGTTGGTAGATGGAACAAAGCTAGTTGGTTTATAGTCAGTCAGGGTGTGTATTCCCTGCCACATACGCCGAGGGTCAGAGGAGGTAAAGTGCTCCTCAATCCAGAGTTTGTAGCAGTGCTTGGCTATAGCTGTTAGTCTCTTCATATTGCCAGGAACTCCAGTGGGCGGTACAAAGGACGCTTGTACCCTGAGCGCTTCTATGCTGAGGGATGCCATGCCAAGAAATCTCGGACCACCAGTCTTGTTTTTTGCCCTTATTTTGTATGCATTAGGTTTCTCCATTTATGTGCATCTGCTTTTCTTTTTTCTGTAAATCAGGACCGGCGTTTGTAGCAGTGCTTGGCTATAGCTATTCCTCTCCTCAGGTTAGCTCTGGCCAAGCTGTATGCTTCCCGGCGTCCTGATCTGAAGGCAGCATCTCTGGCTTTGAGCAATGTGCGAACCTCTCTGTTTATCCAGGGCATTTGAATAGGGAATGTTAATTGTTATGGCAAACTTAAATTTAATGATTAAGTATCACCAGGAAGAAAGATCGATGCTCAAAGAATTCTTTGAGGAGAAGACAGGAATAAGACAGACAGTCAAAGTCAGTCCACACAGTTGTTGATGTGTTTCAGGACAGAGTTAGTGTAGGTGTCCAAGTGGATGTGTGAGCCTGTGGAGGCTCGGGCAGCATACTCACTCCAGTCGGTGTGCTGGAACTGTTGCTGAAGGAAGGAGTCAGCCCCATCCATCCAGAACTTTACAGTTCTGGTTGAAGGCTTAATCCTCTGCATGACTGGAGTGTATTTGGGAAGCAGGAACAAAGAAAGATGATCGGAAAGTCCAAGATGGGGGAGGGGTGTTGTTTTGAAGCTGGTTAAAGTCGAACCGATGCTGAATCCGGTGTTTGTGCAGTGAATGTTAATTTCAAAAAGTGTCTGTCTGTCGTAACTGTAGTTCGCAAGAGTTATTTGCGCAAGAAAACTGGAGATAGCTAAGTACAGAAGTATAACATCACTAAAACCGGTAAGACGCTGAGCCTCGCAGTGTGATCGCGATGCCATCTTGGTCCTGGGAGACCAAGGACCATTTCCTATGGATATCAAGGTCCCAGAATCTGGAGGAAGAGAGGAGAGGCACGGAATCCACATTGCTCGAGGTACCCTGCAAAGTTTCCACAGTAAGTGGCGGTTTGGGGTCCCATGTCATCTGCTGGTGTGGGTCCACTGTATTTTCTGAGGTCCAAGGTCAACGCAGCCGCCTACCAGGGAGATTTAGATTACTTTATGCTTCCTTATGCTTCCAAGCGGGGTGGGTTAGTGCAGTGTGTAGTGCTGTTGAGAGCGAAGACACCCGCAAGTTCCACAGCACAAGCTCTTAGTACACGGCCAGGTACACCACCAGGGCCAGCTGCCTTCCGTGCATTCACTCTGCTCAGCATGCGACTGACGTCCGAAGTGGAAAGTACAAGTGGGTTGTCGTCGGTGGAGGATCGTTTATTGAAGAAATCAATATCATCTGGTCGAAACGAGTGTAAAAGTTGTTCAGCTCATCAGGGAGTGAAGCACTGTTGGTAGATGGAACAAAGCTAGTTGGTTTATAGTCAGTCAGGGTGTGTATTCCCTGCCACATATGCCGAGGGTCAGAGGAGGTAAAGTGCTCCTCAATCCGGCGTTTGTAGCAGTGCTTGGCTATAGCTATTAGTCTCTTCATATTGCCAGGAACTCCAGTGGGCGGTACAAAGGACGCTCGTACCCTGAGCGCTTCTATGCTGAGGGATGCCATGGTAAGAAATCTCAGACCACCAGTCTTGTTTTTTGCCCTTCTTTTGTACGCATTAGGTTTTTCCATTTATGTGCATCTGCTTTTGTTTTTTTTTGTGAACCAGGACCGGCGTTTGTAGCAGTGCTTGGCTATAGCTATTCCTCTCCTCAGGTTAGCTCTGACCAAGCTGTATGCTTCCCGGCGTCCTGATCTGAAGGCAGCATCTCTGGCTTTGAGCAGAGTGCGAACTTGTCTGTTCATCCAGGGCTTCTGATTAGGGAATGTTAATTATTATGGCAAACTTAAAATTAATGATTAAGTATCACCAGGAAGGAAGATCGACGCTCAAAGAATTCTTTGAGGAGAAGAGAGGAATAAGACAGACAGTCAAAGATTGCGTGAATCCGGTATTTGTGCAGTGAATGTTAATTTCCAAAAGTGTCTGTCTCTCGTAGCTGTAGTTCGCAAGAGTTATTTGTGCAAGAAAACTGGAGATAGCTAAGTACAGAAGTATAACATCACTAAAACTGGTAAGATGCTGAGCCTCGCAGTGTGATCGCGATGCCATCTTGGTCCTGGAAGACCAAGGACCATTTCCTATAGAAATCAAGGTCCCAGAATCTGGAGGAAGAGAGGAGAGGCACGGAATCCACATTGTTCGAGGTACCCTGTAAAGTTTCCACAGTCAGTGGCGGTTTGGTGTCCCATGTCATCTGCTGGTGTGGGTCCACTTTATGTTCTGAGGTCCAAGGTCAACGCAGCCGCCTACCAGGGAGATTTAGATTACTTTATGCTTCCTTATGCTTCCAAGCGAGGTGGGTTAGTGCAGTGTGTAGTGCTGTTGAGATAGCGTCCTCGGTGGATCTGTTGCTACGATAAGCATAGTGGTGTGGGTCCAGCCTAGCAGGCAGGCAGGCAGGATTTCAAGTGAGAAAGAATTAGTCTTTTAAAGCACTTGGAAATTATTGGGGTGAGTGCTACAGGTCAAAAGTCATTAAAGTCTGAAGCAGTAGAATGCTTAGGCACAGGCACAACGATGGCTGATTTAAAGATAGATGGTACAGCTGCCTGAGCAAGCGAAACATTAAAGATGTGAGTGAAGACACCCGCAAGTTCCATAGCAAAGCTCTTAGCACAATTTACAATTTACAAAGCTCTTAGCAAAAACTAATTTACAAAGCTCTTAGCACACGGCCAGGTACACCATCAGGGCCAGCTGCCTTCCGTGCATTCACTCTGCTCAGCATGCGACTGACGTCCGAAGTGGAAAGTACAAGCTGCACAAATCAGTCAGAGAGAGCGGGCAGCACGCACAAAACACTCAGAGAGAGCGCGCAGTTTGCACAAAACACTCAGAGAGCACGCAGTTTGCACAAAACACTCAGAGAGAGCGCGCAGATTGCACAAAACACTCAGCGAGAGCGCGCAGCATGCACAAAACCCTCAGCCAGAGCGCGCAGCATGCACAAAACCCTCAGCCAGAGCGCGCAGCATGCACAAAACCCTCAGCGAGAGCGCGCAGCACGCACAAAACCCTCAGCGAGAGCGCGCAGTTTGCACAAAACACACAGAGAGCGCAAAGCTCGCAAAAAAACCTCAGAGAGAGCGCGCAGTTCGCACAAAACACACAGAGAGATCGCAAAGCTCACAAAAAAAACTAAAGAGAGATCGCGCAGTTTGCACAAAACACTCAGAGAGAGCGCAAAGCTCGCAAAAAAAAAACCTGAGAGAGCGTGCAGCGCGCACAAAACATTCAGCGAGAGCGCGCAGTTTGCACAAAACATTCAGCGAGAGCGCGCAGTTTGCACAAAACACACAGAGAGAGCGCGCAGCACGCACAAAACCCTCAGAGAGATCGCAAAGCTCGCAAAAAAAAAAACCTGAGAGATCGCGCAGCCCGCACAAAATTTCTGTTGAAGCCATAGCATAACTCAATGGTGAGTCAAAAGCGGCAGAGGTTACTTTTTTTTAAAAAACCGTGACCCAGGCAAAGCTCCATATTTGTAACGGCAAATGCAAAGCTGGTTAAGGCATAACTTTGTTGGGGTTAACCTTTTGTCTGAAGTGTCTTACATAACTTCAAGTCTTGTGTGAATGTGTTCACCGGAAAAATACTCCAACAGCGCTCCGTATAACATGGATAAAACAATTATTTACAACACATACCAAGTCGACGTTAACAGAGCACGTTTAATAAATAATATAGAAGACACGGGTTAGCCTTTTTTTTTGTAAGCACAGGGCTGACATTTTATGAAACACACTTTACCTTGTGTGAGCACTATATCTACAATGTTTGAATCCATTTTTAAAAAAAATGTTCTTCTTTTTTGCAGCTTGAACACAACTAAATCAGATGCAGTGGGCATGTAAATTTTGCAAATTTGTGTATGAAAGAAAGGGCAACTGCTTAGACATTACAGATACAGAAACATGGTGGTTACAGCCACCAGTGAAACGCATGTTGGAGCGCTGGCCAGCCCTTTTCAGAAAGCAGCAGGTATGGTAACAAATATGTAATTTATGTAAAATAAAACATACAATCATATTAACATGAACATATTACTTCTACAAGAGTAAATGTATTTTAATTTGTGTAATCTGTTAATGTGGTACAAATCGAATTATGGCTCTATGTGTGCTGTGTTTTTCCTAAAGGTTTTTGCTGAGTTCACAAGGGTGGCAAGTAAAGATCTTGAACAAGACTTTTTTGAGGCCTTGGACCGTCACACCCCACGATTCCTTGAGATCTTTAAATCCAGGAAAGGAATTATTGGCAGTACACTTGCAGACATTGTTGCCCAAGTTGAAATTAAGGTAAGGAATCTTTTTATTACAATTTGGAATGTTACTTATATAAGAGTGATCCAGTCACCTCCTTAATGGAACACTAGATAATATTTTTTACCTTAATTTTTTAGCTTAATTACAGCTTCAAAATCATTGTGATGCTCCACTGATCTTAGCTAGTGTTCCTTTAAGGTTGGTTAGTTTTCCTGTAGACTTGTCATTATCAACTAATTCCAAACATGAGAACCAACATTTATTTGCCATGGAGCTGCACTATTTCCCGAAAACTATTAAAGACAAATCAGTTATTTTTGTGCTGTGTAATGTTTCTTCATTTTTAATAGTCTTTCTAAAACCAGGGAGCCCAAAGACAGACAAGTTAAACAAAACAGCACAAACACCCAATAATATTTTTTTTAGCAGATGAATCCTGTTTTAATGGGATGGTAACATATATTATAGAACACAGACACCTATGTGTTTTAACTTATAATTTATCACACATTTGTCTCATGTTTATTTTTAGATATTTTGGTTTGTTTTTTCTTAACTTGTAGATCCAGGATATTACAGCAATGTGGACTGCTGTCCTTCGTTGTCTTCCAGGTTTATCTTGGAGATTAGGCAGGGAGTACTTCAAGGTCTGTTTTGTAAGTATTACATCAAATTGTATAATTAAAATTTACTTAGTGAAGACATGAAGGTTTTGCAATAATATATTTTTTTCATTATATTTACCTTTTGTCTGCAGGATTCAGATACCATCACAGATTTCATTCAGGTTCCTGATGGGTTATTGACTGTTATACCTGAAGACAGCCAGCAACCAGGTCCAAATGCCATACACTTTGAGCCATCTAGCATTAATATCATACTGGAAGGTAACATTATGGAGAACATTGAAAACCATGCTCAAGCTATTTGCCTGACATTTGAACTACTATACAACCTTCATTTGGACTATCCCAAAAGACTGGAGAACACATTTGACTTGCTAAACCTGGGAGTAGGCAATCTGAGCCCAAAATAATTTAAGGGATTTCTAAGTTTCGATGGACCCAGCTTTACCCTCTTATTGATGTTAGGCTCTCATTTATATGGTTTGCACTTGCAAAATGTTCTTGTGTTGTTCATAATGTGTCAAAGCACTTAAATTTATTGTGCAAAACTTTAGCTTGGTTAAGTGCATTAAACATTATTGTACATTTTTGTTTATTACACAGACTGTGCCATTTGAGTCATTCAAGAATAAAGATTACTGGAGGTTTTCTTTTAAAAAATATTTTTAATTGACTTAAATGTGGAATTAATTTTATTTTTGGGTAACTTTATGTATTTAGATAGGCTGATGTGCTCTGTGATGTAATGGAATTTGATTAAAATAAACCAAAAGTACTACTGAATAATAATTCTTTGTTGTGCTTACTTTATTTTTCTAAGGCAATCGGTTTCCTAAATTCTATTAAGTAAACAGGACTCTTGTGGAATTATGTTAACTTGGGTAACATAAGTTGGCAGTACTTAAAAATGGCAACTTACATCTATGTACTACTTAATGTCATGGGGCGACTGAAGTTAAAAAGGCTGCTATGATGGCAGATACTTACGAATTTACCCATAAGGAGTCGAGAGTGAAAGAGAGATCAGTGGTTGGAGAAAGGCTAATATAGAGGTTAAATCAGCAGAGACTAAAAGTCATAGGGAAGGGCCATCTGGCTCTAAACCTCATACTCAACTTCAAAAACCTGTAAATTCTACTCCCTCGGGAGAAATAATCTGCCATTATTGTAGAAAACCTGGCCATATAAAATCAGGTTGTCCAGTTCTGCAGAAGTGCAGACGTGGGTCTTATACTGACTCTTCAAAATCTGTGGCATTGGTAGTTGGTTCAGAGAGGACTATTAATTGTGTGGATCCTGAGTCTGAAATAACCCCCTCTCTGTATGATGGGTTTGTCTCCTGCTGTACAGTGTCCATTGGTTCTGGGGAGCCAGAAACCAAAATTAAAATTTTCAGGGACACTGGTGCAGTTCAGTCCTTGTTGTTACAAGGGGTTCGTGATTAGCCAGTTTCAATGACTCTTCAGTGTTGCTTCAAGGTGTGGGAAGTTTGTTTGGTGCCATGCCATTGCATAAAGTGTACCGTGTCATACTCCATGGAGTGTGCAGAATTCAAAGCTGCATAAGCCTCCCGAGCTTTCCCCTACAGGACACTCTGAACCAAAACGGTCCAACAATTTTCCAGCCAAGCTAATTCCGTGGCTATATTCTCAAAGGCATCAAAAAACACATCTACCTCGTCTTCCTGAAATTTTGGCATTAGATGTAGACATTTGGATACATCAAACCGAGTCTCATGTCTGCGCTGTTGTTGACTCTCCATCTGCGAGAGTTTAACCTTCTCCAACTCAATCTTAGCTAACTCCAGCTCCCTCAAACTATCCTTCTCCTTCTCTCGCCTACTCCTCTCTGCTTGTTCCCTAGCCAATCTTGCCTCAATGACGGAGTCACTCAAACCTAGGGACTGAACAAGGATCTACTATCTTAATTTTATTCAACTCTGAATCTACCTCAATCTCATAATATTCAGCAAGCTGGAGCAACTGAGGCTTCTTTAATTTTATCCAGTCCGATGTCTGCAGATGGGCTTGGATAAAACTTTCCGGATCAAACTGAGACATTTTTGGGAAAACATTTTTAAAATACCAAAAGCCCCCCAGCCGAAATGAGGACAGACCAGAGACCCCTGACTCTAAGGCTACTAAAATTCAAACACCAAGAGGTAACCTATATTCCCCTATTGGCCTAAAATCCCTAAGTACCACCAAAGTATGACTACAAAACTAAAAGTACTTGACAATTTTGGCCACCTTACCTCAAGTCCTCTCATAGGACTTCTGAAAGAACACATACAACTCAAGAAGCCCCAAGTAGGCCACAATTTCCAACAGGTATTTTTGAGTCAAATCAACATCACCAAATCAGATTTCCTGAGAACTCAACCAAACATACCCAATTACCAAAGGTCTAGACTGTATACAATCAAGCAACTCTGCAATCCAATACCCACCTTAGCAAACAGCTAACAGCCTTAGCAAACAGCTAATCTCAACAGAGCACAAAACTATCAAGTTACAATCACACAGCCAACAATTAGATCAAAATCAATCCCAGGACAAGCCCCCACTTGCTACGTACCACTAGCCAACCCCTTTTCACCATGAAATCGTCTAAAGGAAAGAAGGGTAACTAGTGTCCCTAGCCTAAAGGCTATGTGTTGCAAGTACCACAATATGAAAATAAGGTGTTGAAAGCTATTGTGATGAAATGAGAACTCGGGAGGGTTCACTCTTCTTACCCAAAGATCCTCGAAGAACCCAAGCGCTAACTCCATGATCGACCAGCCCAAGCATGTAGAGATTATTCAAAAGGGTAGGTAGTAATCTGGAGGTGCAACAGTTTCCAGAGCACTAGAGAAAAATCGGCCCCAAAACTTCCACCATCTTATATATATCCAAAACGACGCTCCGGTATCTGGCCTCCAATACCAGAGGTCCTCCCCTTTAAAGGCTCCACTTCAAGATCTCAAGAAAAGTAAGACCCCCCCCCCCCCCCCCCAGTGGCTGGAGTGTGTATTGTGGGAGTCAAGTGTCTATCCCAGTGCACCTAGTTTAGAAGAATCTATATTCAACACAATTAACTCTATTGAGAGAAAATCCCAGTTACGAAAATAATCACACCCCTGTGTAAGTCAAGGCCTCCTTAATCAACAACATTTTTATTTTGTCAATAAGGTCCATACCACACTTCTGACATATTTCATAAAATATCACCATTTAATATTCTAAACATGTACATAAACAAATGCATACATTTTCAAATGACCTTGCCTTTTCCCCAGAGATATCAAATAGAAATCAGAAGAATATCTATTAAACATACCTGAAAACCTGATTTTGGTGGCCTTAAAAGTACACTTACCCTATAATATAGTGTGATTCATATATCAAAGTATATGATCACATTCTAAAGTTGTCATATTGACAAACAATGATAGAAACATTTTACTTCTCAACCTCAAGTAGACTGTAAGTAATTATTCAAATTTCAAAATTTAACAACCTGGCTATTAGCTCGGACATTACATAATGTGGGTTAAAAGCTAAGTAGAACACTTGCACGCTCCTCTGCTCTTTGGGGCTTGAAAACTCCAGAATCCGATAGCTGCTAATCACAACGTATTAGTTGACTGCACAAACTTCTTGTCACACAGTCCACAGCACCAACTCACGTTTTTCAGAACAAATTCAAAAAAGCCACACCGAATTTCAGCTGTCTAAAATGCTTCATGAAGGCTGTGGTAAATTCAAAGACTGCCCATTACCACTGCTGCAATGCCCATTATCACAAGTGTCTGTGGTGCTGCATCAGCATTCATCCTCCATCAGTTCAACAATTTTTTTCCCCTCGTGTAAGACACCTCTGGGTTGATATCTTATGTGGAAAAAAATAAATAAATACACACACACACACATTATATTTATTAATTATATTCTTATTGAAAGATGATACAGTAAACATATTAAAAATATTTCAGTGCAAATTTTCTGGTTCAACTTACAATGAACACTAATTATACAACTTTGCTATAAAAACTTTATCATGGAGGTAGTTTAGACCACAGTTCTAAAAAAAAAATATCACTCAACACTAAACACACCCTTGTATTTACAGAAACTTTGAAAAAGCTAAACTTTTTAAGAAATATAATTCTGTTTAAAAATTTCTACAAAAAACAATAAACAAATTTCTTAAAATTGTGTTATTTGTGTTTGGTAGATTATTTCCTGGTTGTAACAATGCTTCTGGGCAATAAATCTTATACAGTTGGAAAGCCTGTTAAATGATGCCACATTTACCTTTTAAAGAGGCGCAACCCACATTCTCAGCTCTACTGCTCATCCCACAAATGCATGTTCCTTACAAATGTGGCACCGTTTAAAGGGGGAATTAACAGGCTTTCCAACGGTATGAGATAAACTGCCAAAAAGCATTGTTACAACAAAAAAAACTATCTACCAAACACAAATTTCCTTACTTTTTGTGCCAAGTTTATTTTTATAAGATACTCTTTGCAGTTATTTGACATTATTTCATTTGCATTTTGCCAGTCTTTGCTTTCATTATTGTTTTTATGGATTTTGCTGATAAGGTCTTTTGCTTCTGGAATCTCTCCAGAGTCTGCTTCGTGGTTTGCTTGAGTTTTGACAGAAGTTTCAAGGGTGGGTGGGTCTTAGAAGACTACGTTCACCGTGAATCTCCTTTGGTCATCGATTTTGGACTTACAGGTGCTCTGAAATCTCCTCTGGGACCTAGCCAAGCCCACCCCACCCCTAAATGGGACAAGCTTTTATCCCCATACACAGCATCAGGTATGAGTCTTGGTTCCTTCCAAGGTTTCTTCCTCTTGTGCTGAGGGAGTTTTCCCTTGCCACTGTTGCCCCTGGCTCGCTCATAGGAGGCTTGGACCCTGATCTCTGTAAAGCTGCTTTGTGACGACTTTTTGTTGTGAAAAGCGCTATATAAATACAATTTGATTTGATTTGAATTGAATTAAATTTTAGTATTAAATAGCTGTTACAAACATTATAATAAATAGCTGAATGGTCTGAAGATATTGCAGATGCTCATATTTCTTCCCTATGTGTTTTCCATTCAGTTGACTAGAATTTTAAAAGGCTTATATTAGTGATTTGTGCAAAATATTTATGGTCTTGCTTAATGTAATTATTATACTGTCTAGATAAAGTTTTATACAGTTTCTTGTGTTGTCAAATATGCATTTTTTTCAACACACTATATATAGCAGGAAGTTTAAAAAAAAACAGAAGTTTAAAAAAGTGCAGGAACATATGTTTGCAATCTGGAATAAAGAATACAAAACATAAATTAATTGTTATACTGACACAATTCCCAAAGTTTAAAGTCTGCATATTAAATACCAAACACAATGTTATTTCAAAACACACACAGTATATATATATATATATATATATATATATATATATATATATATATATATATATATATATATATATGTCATAGCAAAACTAGCACTAAATGTTAATCCATATTTACAAGCACAATACTGGAGTTTTCTGTTCTTTTTTAAATGCTGAAGCGGTTACTTTTTGTTCTTGTTTCATCAGAAAATAACTGTCACTCTGTTTAAGGTGGAACAGGAGAAATTTTAACTGGATGCTAGCTAACATTAGCAGACGCTAACATACAAATATACTGTAAAAAAAATAATAATAAAATAACAATTAAAATTTAAGCAGTACATTTCTTCGTAGATGTCTTTCAGTAACTGTAAAACATTTATTTTAATTATTTGCAATTTGCTAAGACCTTTACATCCTGAGGTAGTGATAGCTTACAACCTGGTCTCACACCTATTCGTGATATAGTCATATATATAGGAGACTGCAATTCATGCTGAAAATATGCGATATGTCACGAATTGCAGACTACTATATCACGAGTAGGTGTGAGACCGGGTTGTAGCTTTGTCAGTAGTCATGGGGGTCCAGGTGTATGGAATGTCGTTGGTCTCTAAACGTGTTGGATTTGACCATGTTTTTTATTAGATTTTGTATAAACATTATACATATATAAATACGTTTAAAAGCGCACAAACACCCCCCCCCCCCCCCCACACACACACACGTATATAAACCCCTCACTTCAACCACCACTGAATTTACTGCTGAAAAAAGCCCTTTTTTAATTCAGATTTTTTTGTTCAATTTAATTTTGAAGGAGATTTATCCTCTCTTAACATATATAAGTATATACACATAATTAAATAACACATGAGTAAATTAATGTATCTTTACACATAGTATACATGTTTACAGAAAGAGGAGGATCTGGAAAGTTAATTTCACTATGGGTTTGTATTGACACCGTATTGTTTAGCAGTATGCTATTAAAATAATGCACATAATTTATCAATGTGAATGAATTACGCCTCAGTATGTGTCACACACACAGTGTGAGTGAATAGTGATGTTTGTTTGTTATAAAATTATGAAAAGCTTTAGAGCATGTTATGAATGAAGTTATATAATAATATGCATGTTTACAAATTTTAAGGTACTAAACACCAGTTTTTTTATTGTGAAACAAACTTCCAGTTGCTATGGGGATCAGCTTACTATTATTGCTGTCTTCACACTGCTCATGTAGGGCTCAACGTAGCCACAGGTCAGCGCTTAGCTCACTATGTTATGAATAATTCAGATGAAACGTAGGGACTACGTTCACAAAGGATTTATGTTTCGTGTCAGCTACAGTGTGTGACGTAAATCCTATCATGAATATGTAAGTACGCCCGGATTTGAGGCCTCCCATTGGCGAAAACCTTAAGAAGCGTGTAAACGTGTCAATTTTGGTCACGTTATCACGACAAATTTTATGTGTCAACACGCAAATTTTTAATAACGTGTTAACGAGCATGTGTTCACACGTTTAGAGCCCAATGGCGTTCTATAAGAGACCAACGCCATTCCATACACCTGGACCCCCATGACTGCTGACGAAGTGACACTGAGCCTGCAGTGGGCCAGCGCTGTTTTCTGACTGTGACTCTGAGTGTAGTCAATTCACAAAAAACATAAGAACGCAGTACCAAAGCATGGCTCAATGTTGCATGTAGGTATTTTAGTATTGAATTCCTCTGTTTTTTCTTTCATTTGTTTTATGCTTCAAAGGAATACATCTACAAATGAGTATGTGCAAGTGTGTAAAGCTCTGATATTTAAGTACCCTTTTCTGAAGGAAAATGAGGGGAATGGATGTGTGAGTTAATTCTAATAGTGAAAATTACTTTATTGTTGTTTTTATACTTGTTCTTGTATAATTTAATTTGGAAACAGGTTATTTTCATTTTAAATGGCTTGGCCTGCTCTAAGTGTGTAGAATTACATGAGGTTTTGTAGTTACGGCTGGTAAAATGTAACGCGGATAAGCCCGTTGCAGTGGGCAGACAAGGTGCACTATATTCTGAAGCAACTTTGCGGTTGTATTTTTGGTTGTACACAAGGGACCAAAACTTGCTATATGTTGCTGAACAGCTTTTGATTTGCTCTACAACATTTCTTGTCGACTTTTCTTAGTAAGATAGGGATATCCAAACTCAGATATTTCTGTAATGGTAATTTTTATATGTCTCTGTTGAAAGAACTTGTCTGCTTGTTTGTCAGTATATTCATTTCTAATCGTCAACAGAGCTCAAAAACTAAGTGTATGTCACGTCAGCTCGAGGTCAATGCTTTATTAGAACAAACCACATCTTGTATATCAAACTGAGATGTCTCTAAGGAAACTAAGCTTGCAGAAACATCGAGTGATTATCTTATGGTTATGACGTATAAAATACCTATATAAATATCTCTGTGAAAACATCTCCTTTGTCCACATTCACATAGTACTCTCTGCTATTGTATGTTGACCACCTTAAGGTTAAATAAACTACTTTCTGATTCCAAATGCTCTGTTAGATTTCAATTCTTAATACTTGTACTTATTTTCTCCATCACAATTTCAAAAATACATATCAAATTCAAATGTGTACACAGTACACATTTTAAAATGCTTGTGACAATGATACATGTGTACGTTGAACGTTTTCAAACCCATGCCTTCTTTTTTGTACAAGACTCTGTGTATAATCAGTAATGTTGGAATTGAAATGTCCAAAATTGGAATAATCTGAAATATGTAACATGGAAAAGGTTAAGTACTAGCTGCCTGAGTACCATTTTCAAATGACCAATCATATGTTGCATTAACTTAATAAAAAATAAATAAAAACTACACTGACATACTACCATCTGGCCACAAATGGGAGTATGTGTCCACAATTCCATTTAGACCTAACAGGTGGTGGTGGGGTCTTAGGTCCGAAAGGCCATTTAGTCGAGAAAATAGCAGTTGCTTACCTCTTCGTAGTACCACACCATCCCAATCCACATATATGATAAGCTGCTTGGTGCACCTTATCGGCCTAGCGCGCGGCGCCCCCTAGACGATTTCTTTGCAGAGCCCGGGGTCGGGTCCTGGGCACACGTGGTGGGAGCTAAAAATCCTCAAAGTTTGGGCCTTTTACCCGCAATTTTGCATCAATCCACCAGGTGGCTCCTGGAACGTCCCGATTCCAATATATTCCATTACATTCCATTACAGGCAAATATATTGAGATTGGGATGGCGTATAAATATATATCATTCGTTGAAGTGTTTTGTAATGTTTTTAATACTTTTAACATGCCCAACATCCATAGACATTAACATTTTAAAGTGTTGGCTACTTTGATAAGGCAACACAAAAGTCCTTTCACAAAGTTTCCAACTATCTTTGATATATTTATAATGCCAGTAAACCGACAAACACGTAACCACAGTGAGCCAGCCTGCCCTTCTGAAACTCTTGTCCGAACGCCTTACTTTCAAATTTTCAAGTTAGCTAACGTTACTGCTGCATTACTTAAGGTGGAAGCAAAAAATTTAAAAGCTTCTGAGCGAACACCAGTCAGAATCCGAATGTTAAACAATACACCTGCATATAGTCAGCACAAAAAGATTGCTCACACATTAAAATCATGCCCAAGTGGTCCAAAGTTATGTTCCCTGATTAAACTAAATTAGATTAGATTAGATTCAACTTTGTCATTGTGCAGAGTACAAGTACAGGGCCAGTAAAATGTAGTTAGCATTTAACCAGAAGTGCAATATATAACATTATTTACATAATTTACATAAAGTGCAGTAGTGATATTATAGTGATTTTCGTGCCCTGCCCAGGCAGCGTTTATGGTAGATGTCCTCGAAGGAACTTGAAACTGGACACCTGATCCACTGCAGTTCCGTTGATGTAAATGGGGGCGTGAGCTTGGTTCCTAGTCCGTCTGAGGTCCATGATGATCTCCTTTGTTTTGAGCATGTTTAGTACCAGGTTATTGTTTTGGCACCACAAGGACAGATGCTGTACTTCATCCCGGTAGGGCGTTTCATTATTGTCTGTAATCAAGCCTATCACCATGGTGTCATCTGTGAATTTGACTACGGTGTTTGAACCATAGGCAGGTACACAGTCATGGGTGAAGAGAGAGTACAGAATCGGGCTAAGAACAAAACCTTGTGGAACGCCAGTGTTCAAAGTGATGGTTGATGAATGAAGGTTGCCTAATCTAACAGATTGGGGTCTGTTAGACAGGAAGTCTAAAATCCAGTGGCAGAGTAATGTGCTGATACCCAGATGGTTGAGTTTGGATATCAGCATAGACGGAATCACTGTGTTGAATGCAGAACTAAAATCGACGAACAGCATACTCACCTATGAGTTTTGACAGTCCAGTTGGGTTAGTGCAGTGTGCAGTGCTGTTGAGATAGCGTCCTCGGTGGATCTGTTGCTATGATAAGCAAAGTGGTGTGGGTCCAGCGTAGCAGGCAGGCAGGATTTCAAGTGAGAAAGAACTAGTCTTTTAAAGCACTTGGAAATTATTGGGGTGAGTGCGACAGGTCAAAAGTCATTAAAGTCTGAAGCAGTAGAATGCTTAGGCACAGGCACAATGATGGCTGACTTAAAGATAGATGGTACAGCTGCCTGGGCAAGCGAAACATTAAAGATGTGAGTGAAGACACCTGCAAGTTCCACAACACAAGCTCTTAGCACACGGCCAGGTACACCATCAGGGCCAGCTGCCTTCCGTGCATTCACTCTGCTCAGCATGCGACTGACATCCGAAGTGGAAAGTACAAGTGGGTTGTCGTCCGTGGAAGATTTATTGAAGATATCAATATCATCTGGTCGAAACGAGCGTAGAAGTTGTTCAGCTCATCAGGGACTGAAGCACTGTTGGTAGATGGAACAAAGCTAGTTGGTTTATAGTCAGGGCGTGTATTCCCTGCCACGTACACCGAGGGTCAGAGGAGGTAAAGTGCTCCTCAATCCGGCATTTGTAGCAGTGCTTGGCTATAGCTATTAGTCTCTTCATATTGCCAGGAACCCCAGTGGGCGGTACAAAGGACGCTTGTACCCTGAGCACTTCTATGCTGAGGGATGCCATGGTAAGAAATCTCGGACCACCAGTCTTGTTTTTTGCCCCCTTCTTTTGTACGCATTAGGTTTTTCCATTTATGTGCATCTGCTTTTCTTTTTTTCTTTTTTCTGTGAATCAGGACCGGCGTTTGTAGCAGTGCTTGGCTATAGCTATTCCTCTCCTCAAGTTAGCTCTGGCCAAGCTGTATGCTTCCCGGCGTCCTGATCTGAAGGCAGCATCTCTGGCTTTGAGCAGAGTTCGAACCTCTCATCCAGGGATTCTGATTAGGGAATGTTAATTGTTATGGCAAACTTAAAATTAATGATTAAGTATCAACAGGAAGGAAGATCAATGCTCAAAGAATTCTTTGAGGAGAAGAGAGAAATAAGACAGACAGTCAAAGATTCTCTCTTATCTCTTGAGTTTCTTGAACAAATCCAAGCCAAATATAGGACCCCAGTCACATACACCATTATTACATTATGTTTCGTTCCATCAACCCAAACATTCCCTTATTGGTGCCTCATTATCTTCATTTTTTTATTTTTTTATTTGCCATAACAATATTATTGTCTTTTGTGATAACACTCTGTCCACACAGTTGATGTGTTTCAGGACGCACAAAAAACTCAGAGATGGCAAAGCTCACAAAAATAAACCTCAGAGAAATCGCGCAGCACGCACAAAACACACAGAGAGAGCGCACAGTTCGCACAAAACACAGAAAGCGCAATGCTTGCAAAAAAACCCTCAGAGTAATCGCGCAACTTGCACAAAACACTCAGAGATCGCGCAGCACGCACAAAACACTCAGAGAGAGCGCAAAGCTCGCAAAAAAAAAACCTCAGAGAGATCGCGCAGCACGCACAAAACACTCAGAGAGACAGCAAAGCTCGCAAAAAAAATCTCAGAGAGAGGTGGGCCCTGGACCCACCGCGACCCTGAATTGGATACGTGGTTACAGATAATGAATGAATGAATGAATGAATGTTTGGTCGTGTTTTATTTTTGAACAGTGCTATATGCTACAGACCTCCTAGGGACCAGCTCCCTCCTCTCATAATGCCTCAAACAAAGTTCCAGAGCTCCCATAACCAACTCTCTCCCTCTGTGGACTCTCCTCTCACTGCCCCATGCACTCTGTTGCATTGTCATAAAACGCCCACTAGGCGGCGGCATAGCTACTGGACATATGAACCTTTCTCCATGTTTAAGACTCCGTTTGCTGGAATATTTTGAATACAAGGAAGTTTAAGTTTTCAGTTTAAGTCCCACTAGAACACAATAAATTATTTTCTTGAATTATTTAACTATATTTCTGTTGTTCATTTCTGTGTTTAACAGATGTAAATTCTACAATCATATTCAATAATGGTCTTTTTCAAATGTCAAATTAAATATTTTTGAACATTATTTTGTATGCACGTAGACAAGACATACATTCTCAGATGAAATGCAGGCTTCAATGTAAAAAATACAGATGCTAATTTGGTGGGAGTCATAAGGCGGTGGGGTGTTTCTTTTGATGTGGAAAGTTTCTTTGTAGTTTTTCTGACGCTATGCTTTCTGTCCGTTTTCCAACGAAGCGAAGCAATTTGAGCTAAACGCTTCGGATTTCCACAAGACGTTTTTGCGTTGCTTTGCTGCGTTACACGGTTGCCTGGATACGTTCAGCTCCTTGAAAATTGATTGGCTGCGCGGCTCCCTCACTGTTAACACGCATTCACAACGATTTATTTTTTCATACGGCGCGTTTCAAACCGCATTCTGTCGAACTATGCAGTATTTCAAAGTAGCACACAATCGTTAGTGTTACATTTAGTAGTGTAGAACTCCGAGCGTGGACTACTGAGGGATTTACGACAGACCCTCTTCTCGTCTCCAGTCCTGAGTGAACTATATTTTAGTTGTAGCTTCACCACTGGTTCAGCTTAACAAATCAATCTAAAGAAAGCTTTTCCGTTCAGCTTACGTTGCGGATAAAGTCGTAGAAGAATGGACCGCGTCACTCCGGTCAATTTTGTCCAGCACAAACCGAAGATGGCAACAGACTACACGCCTTACATGGAAATGAAGGTGACTGTAACGAATTTGTGTTTTGATGCTTATGTATTTTTAATATGGAAAGCTGAAATGTCCAGATCTCTCTCTTTTGAAATAAGAGTCTGACGTATCGCGTGTAAACGATGTTAAAATTCCAGAATGTGTCTTCACTCTGTCCAAATATGGAGAAAGTTTAGCTCCATGCTGCAGTACTCCTTATTTCT
Organism: Hoplias malabaricus; assembly: GCF_029633855.1. Taxonomy (NCBI): domain Eukaryota; kingdom Metazoa; phylum Chordata; class Actinopteri; order Characiformes; family Erythrinidae; genus Hoplias; species Hoplias malabaricus. The sequence continues at coordinate 1,760,190 of NC_089810.1, forward strand.
TCAGCATCAATGGACCCTGAAGAGAAGGAGTACTGCAGCATGGACTGAAAGGGAACTAGTTAGGGCAACCAATCAGAACCCAAATGATTTACATATGAGATCTTAAAGTGCCCCTCTGGTAATCGATTAAACCCTTAAGACTTTTCTGCTTTCAGAATAAGGTATTTAGATGGTATTTCTAGTAAAAAAAAGTCCCACTTGAACTCTACATTGTCGCCTTCTTTCATTCCTGCAGCCCAGAAGTGCTGCCCTGCAAGGGACAAGACAAGAGCGGTAACAGTATCCAGGACTGGGGACAACATAGTAGCGGTAACAGGATCCTGGACTGAGGACAAGATACGAGTGGAAACAGGAGCCTGGACAGGGGACAAGACAGGAGCAGAAACAGGAGCCTGGACTGGAGCAGAAGCAGGAGTCTGGACTGGGGACAAGACAGGAGCGGTAACAGTATCCAGGACTGGGGACAACATAGTAGCGGTAACAGGATCCTGGACTGAGGACAAGACAGGAGCAGAAACAGGAGCCTGGACTGGAGCGGTAACAGGATCCTGGACTGAGGACAAGATACGAGTGGAAACAGGAGCCTGGACTGGGGACAAGACAGGAGTGGAAACAGGAGCCTGGACTGGGGACAAGACAGGAGTGGAAACAGGAGCCTGGACTGGGGACAAGACAGGGGCGGAAACAGGATCCTGGACTGGGGACAGGAGAAGAAGAGGCACTATGGGCAGAGCTGCTTGTGGATGTGGCACTGTGGAGCTCTGCATCCTCTGGAGCAGCCTGGGGCTCTGGATCCTCAGTAGCAGCCTTGGAGAATTTTTTCCAAAAAGCTTAGTAAAACATTCTACAGTTATTCCAGGGCTCTCTCACAGCAAGATTTCAGCTCATCGTAATGCTTCTCTCCTAAGAAGTGATCCTATGAACATAACTGATAAAATCTGGTGGGGAAGGAAAATTCAAATATTTAAAAAAAAGTTTGCATTGTAATCTTCACAGGTTTTAACTCACTCCCATCAAATCCATTAGGAACTCCCATGAGAAACTGCAAAACAGCAGGTTGATCACCCACAGTTAAAGCAAATATCTTCTCTGCAAACATAAATGCCTTCTCTAAAGAACATTGTGTCTGAGGTATCCTTTTGATGGGTGGACATTCTGTAATAGTGGGTGGTTGGTATGGAGGTGGACACAAATGCAAAGTACCACAGAATTTATTTAAAACAGAAAACCTGATCAAATCAAATGTATTTGTATAGTGCTTTTTACAACTGATGTTGTCACAAAGCAGCATCACAGAATTCATGTAAGTTTTGACATGAAATGTAAAAAATGTGAAAAATCCCCAGGTGAGCAAGCAAAGGGCGACAGTGGCACAGAGAATCTCCCTCAGAGCTGTGGAAGAAAGCTTGGGAGGAACCAAGGTTCACACGGGGAACTATCCTCCTCTGATCAGTCTACTGGTAATAATAGTTAGTCTGTGAGGGGCAGCTCCAAGGCCAGTGGTGGTGGCTGGAGCATGGGCAGCTGGTCTGAAGCGTGGAACAGGAGCTCAACAGTCATTCATCAGTGTCCAGACGGACAGGGGGGCAGTCGTTTACACAGAAAAAGGTAGAGGGATGGAGTTAGTTTTGATCTGTTTGGGTGAATTTAAAGCAGAAAATGTCTCTATTTTATGACCATTATTAATTACATTATACATGTTACCGTTAGGCCCAGTTATAAAAAGCCATGACATTAACTTTCACTGCTATGCAGACGACATGCAATTGTATATTCAGCCAAGCCCGATGACAAACACAGATTAAAGAAAGCAGAGGTGCAAAGGCTGGCTTCAGGGCTATGCCACCTCCAGCCACCAGGGGAGGCAGCAGGTGATCTCTGGACCCAATCAGACTTGATGGTAAACACCTGAGGACAGCCCTTATAGGCAAAGCGACACAGAAACACATTGCTAGATCTTTGTCTCTTTCTGAGTCACAAGAAACAGTAAGTAATTTTGTTAGAGGGTTGAGAGTTCCTACACTCCCACTCATCCTTACACTTCTCAAGCCATTTATGTCTTTACAGTTGTTGTATTAAAAAAAAATTAGTTCTAATTTTCCCTTTCTCTTTGGAAAGCCAGTTTTCCCCTGGTGTCCTTTGTTCTTTTCCCGCCAAAACCCAAGGGCTGGTTTCTATAATCACCTGTCTGTTTCCCACCCATTTTCAGGATTTTACTTAAGGCACTGTATCACCAGTTCTCTCCACTGCAGCCTTAGCGCAGTGGCAAAGAACTGACCTAGTAACACAGCAGCCCTGGTTCTTGCTCTTGGGTCCTGTTAAATTACATTTAATTAAAGTGACCCATTACAAGAGGACTGTTTAAAAGATGTGAAAGGCTGGATGTTGCATAAGTTTCTCCTTCTTAACAGTAATAACAGAATTTCTGGTTCTGGGTCCAAAAGTGGCAAGAAATAAATGATCAGATTTAATATTAAATCTCGCTGACTTTCCAGTTAAACCCGGTTCAGCCGCAAAAAAAACTTGGTGTCATAATTGACCCGGATTTATCATTTGATCAACACATAGGCAGTAATCACTAGGACAGCTTTTTTACATCTTCACAACATCACCAGGATAAGAAATGCCTCATCCCTGCAGGACACAGACACATTAGTACATGCCTTTATTACTTGCTGCAGCCAGGGTCCTCACTAAAACTATAAAATTTGAACATATCAGTCCAGTTATATCATCACTTCATTGGCTGCCTGTGAAATTCTGCATCGATTATAAAATTCTGTTATTAACGTATAAAGCCCTACATGGGCTCGCTCCTGAATTCCTTCAAGATACTATTTCCTAGTTTATGAGCCTCCACATTTACTCAGATCACAGAGTACTGGATTTTTAATAGTTCCCAGAATTCAGAAAACCTCAGCTGGGGGAAGAGCTTTTTCTTATAAAGCCCCCCAAATCTGGAATGATCTTCTAAAACCAACCCCAAGTTGATGATGTTTTTCCATACATTTTCAAATGCAAGGCAAGATGGAAATTGTCCTGTCACTGTTTGGTCTCTATTTTTAAAAAGAAAAAAAAAATTCCTGTGTTCTGCACCAACCATATAATGTGTATCTTTCTGTGCAACAATGGTGGAATTGGTGAACCTCTTACCATCTTGGCTTCAGAGAGACACTGACACTCTGAGAAGCTCTTTTTATACCCAATCATGTTGTCAATTGACCTAATTAGTGTTAATTGGTCTTCCAGCTGTTCGTTATATGCTCAATTTCCTTTTTCCAGCCACTTATTGCTACTTGTCCCAACTTTTCTGGAATTTTTTGGTTTGTATAAAATAAAGTCTTAGGTGGGAGTTATTTTAATTAGTAAGCTGGGAATTTTAGGGGAATAACTGTAGTAAAGTGTAGGGTTATTTATGTCAGTATGATTTGTGTTTTTGTTATTAGATTCAGGGATTTTGCAGAAGGAGGCATATAGTATGTGGGGAAGCAAACCAGCCCCAGTGAAAACTTTGTAGGTTCACCTTTGAGTGGTTGAAGGTTATGGAGGTGTGTGAGAGCATGTGTGAGAGCCTAACTCTGTAAGGGAGAAGCAATGGGATTAATATAGGCTAACCTTGTCTTTTTCATTCCTTTGCTGTAGGTTACCTTGCCTGTTTTGTTTTGCTTAACATTTGTTGAAATAGTCTAGACGGGAGATTACGGTGTTAGCGGTGTTGCATGTTGAGTTAGGTATGGCCTAATCTTCCTTATGTTGAATAGTGAGAAGAGGCACAATCAAGCTACAGCAGTAATGTGATCTGTGAAGGTCAGCTGGTCATCAACCATGACACTCAGGTTTCTTACAACCTTGATGGGAGCCACTGATAGGGACTCTAGCTTGATGCTGATGTTGTGGAGAATAGCTTGCTTGACTGGGAGGGCCAGCAGTTCAGTTTTGGATAAATTCAATTGAAGGTGATGTTCCTTCATCCATGTAGATATGTCAGAGAGACAGTCAGAGATTCGAGTTGCCACTGAAGTGTCACCTGGAGGAAAGGATAAATAGAGCTGTGTGTCATCTGCATAGCAGTGATAGGAGAAGCCGTGTGAATGTATGATTGGGCCTAGAGAGGTGGTGTACAAAGCAAAGAGGAGGGGAACCAGCACTGAGCCTTGGGGCACACCTGTGGTGAGGTGGTGTCATGCTGATGTTTGTCCAAGCCATGACACATGCTTAGCATGAGAGGCCTGCTCTGATAGGGACCATGGCCAAGAAACCAGACACTAAGGTCTCAGGAGTAATCAAAGCATTACCTCCCAGAGCCCAGAGAACTGAAAACCCTGCCCCAGCCACCTGTTGCCAGGTGACTGAACCAAAACCTGGGAAGGTAGGTCCCGTGCAATACGTCACCTCCCAGACAGTTTTGGCTGGAGCTCCAATGCAGCGGATAGCTTCCTTACAGATTCCAGGGCATCCCCTTTGGAATACTTTCAGGAAGATACCAAGCTTCTACTACATTGGAACTCCAATGGATTGTGAACTGATGGTGGACAACAGGTAAATATCTGAAATCAGAGCACTCAACAAAATTGTCAGGCTTCTACCACCAGCACCAGCACCAGCCCCAGCCCTCCCCCACTCATTAAAATGACCCTCAGGTTCCATACATTACGTCATCTCCCTGTCTTGAATGGAGCTTTGATGCTGCTGATTGCTCCTTAGTCTAGTGTTTGTAGTTTTTGAGGTCTGGTGGTCTGGGAGATGAATATATTATTTTGAGCACTGTGGTCCAACTGGACGTGGATATGCACATTACTTCCCAGCATCCATGTGTTTTATTTCATACACTGTCCTCAAGATTCCTTGTACTGTTAATCACCTATCTGCATTTGGGCTCTTTAAAGACAGCTTTGATTTGATCTGTCTGTTCTAAATCAAGGGAACAGTGACAGGGTTGTGTGTAGTGTGTTAGTGTTGGTAGGTGGATTGGCGACTCAAAAGTGTCCGTAGGTGTGTGTGAGTGAATGTGTGTGTGTGTGTGTCTGTGTTGCCCTGTGAAGGACTGGTGCCCCCTCCAGGGTGTATTCCCGCCTTGCGCCCAATGATTCCAGGTAGGCCCTGGACCCACCGCGACCCTGAATTGGATAAGTGGTTACAGATAATGAATGAATGAATGAATGAATGAATGAATGAATGTTTGGTCGTGTTTTATTTTTGAACAGTGCTATATGCTACAGACCTCCTAGGGACCAGCTCCCTCCTCTCATAATGCCTCAAACAAAGTTCCAGAGCTCCCATAACCAACTCTCTCCTCTGTGGACTCTCCTCTCACTGCCCCATGCACTCTGTTGCATTGTCATAAAACGCCCACTAGGCGGCGGCATAGCTACTGGACATATGAACCTTTCTCCATGTTTAAGACTCCGTTTGCTGGAATATTTTGAATACAAGGAAGTTTAAGTTTTCAGTTTAAGTCCCACTAGAACACAATAAATTATTTTCTTGAATTATTTAACTATATTTCTGTTGTTCATTTCTGTGTTTAACAGATGTAAATTCTACAATCATATTCAATAATGGTCTTTTTCAAATGTCAAATTAAATATTTTTGAACATTATTTTGTATGCACGTAGACAAGACATACATTCTCAGATGAAATGCAGGCTTCAATGTAAAAAATACAGATGCTAATTTGGTGGGAGTCATAAGGCGGTGGGGTGTTTCTTTTGATGTGGAAAGTTTCTTTGTAGTTTTTCTGACGCTATGCTTTCTATCCGTTTTCCAACGAAGCGAAGCAATTTGAGCTAAACGCTTCGGATTTCCACAAGACGTTTTTGCGTTGCTTTGCTGCGTTACACGATTGCCTGGATACGTTCAGCTCCTTGAAAATTGATTGGCTGCGCGGCTCCCTCACTGTTAACACGCATTCACAACGATTTATTTTTTCATACGGCGCGTTTCAAACCGCGTTCTGTCGAACTATGCAGTATTTCAAAGTAGCACACAATCGTTAGTGTTACATTTAGTAGTGTAGAACTCCGAGCGTGGACTACTGAGGGATTTACGACAGACCCTCTTCTCGTCTCCAGTCCTGAGTGAACTATATTTTAGTTGTAGCTTCACCACTGGTTCAGCTTAACAAATCAATCTAAAGAAAGCTTTTCCGTTCAGCTTACGTTGCGGATAAAGTCGTAGAAGAATGGACCGCGTCACTCCGGTCAATTTTGTCCAGCACAAACCGAAGATGGCAACAGACTACACGCCTTACATGGAAATGAAGGTGACTGTAACGAATTTGTGTTTTGATGCTTATGTATTTTTAATATGGAAAGCTGAAATGTCCAGATCTCTCTCTTTTGAAATAAGAGTCTGACGTATCGCGTGTAAACGATGTTAAAATTCCAGAATGTGTCTTCACTCTGTCCAAATATGGAGAAAGTTTAGCTCCATGCTGCAGTACTCCTTATTTCTTCAGCATCAATGGACCCTGAAGAGAAGGAGTACTGCAGCATGGACTGAAAGGGAACTAGTTAGGGCAACCAATCAGAACCCAAATGATTTACATATGAGATCTTAAAGTGCCCCTCTGGTAATCGATTAAACCCTTAAGACTTTTCTGCTTTCAGAATAAGGTATTTAGATGGTATTTCCAGTAAAAAAAAGTCCCACTTGAACTCTACATTGTCGCCTTCTTTCATTCCTGCAGCCCAGAAGTGCTGCCCTGCAAGGGACAAGACAAGAGCGGTAACAGTATCCAGGACTGGGGACAACATAGTAGCGGTACAGGATCCTGGACTGAGGACAAGATACGAGTGGAAACAGGAGCCTGGACAGGGGACAAGACAGGAGCAGAAACAGGAGCCTGGACTGGAGCAGAAGCAGGAGTCTGGACTGGGGACAAGACAGGAGCGGTAACAGTATCCAGGACTGGGGACAACATAGTAGCGGTAACAGGATCCTGGACTGAGGACAAGACAGGAGCAGAAACAGGAGCCTGGACTGGAGCGGTAACAGGATCCTGGACTGAGGACAAGATACGAGTGGAAACAGGAGCCTGGACTGGGGACAAGACAGGAGTGGAAACAGGAGCCTGGACTGGGGACAAGACAGGAGTGGAAACAGGAGCCTGGACTGGGGACAAGACAGGGGCGGAAACAGGATCCTGGACTGGGGACAGGAGAAGAAGAGGCACTATGGGCAGAGCTGCTTGTGGATGTGGCACTGTGGAGCTCTGCATCCTCTGGAGCAGCCTGGGGCTCTGGATCCTCAGTAGCAGCCTTGGAGAATTTTTTCCAAAAAGCTTAGTAAAACATTCTACAGTTATTCCAGGGCTCTCTCACAGCAAGATTTCAGCTCATCGTAATGCTTCTCTCCTAAGAAGTGATCCTATGAACATAACTGATAAAATCTGGTGGGGAAGGAAAATTCAAATATTTAAAAAAAAGTTTGCATTGTAATCTTCACAGGTTTTAACTCACTCCCATCAAATCCATTAGGAACTCCCATGAGAAACTGCAAAACAGCAGGTTGATCACCCACAGTTAAAGCAAATATCTTCTCTGCAAACATAAATGCCTTCTCTAAAGAACATTGTGTCTGAGGTATCCTTTTGATGGGTGGACATTCTGTAATAGTGGGTGGTTGGTATGGAGGTGGACACAAATGCAAAGTACCACAGAATTTATTTAAAACAGAAAACCTGATCAAATCAAATGTATTTGTATAGTGCTTTTTACAACTGATGTTGTCACAAAGCAGCATCACAGAATTCATGTAAGTTTTGACATGAAATGTAAAAAATGTGAAAAATCCCCAGGTGAGCAAGCAAAGGGCGACAGTGGCACAGAGAATCTCCCTCAGAGCTGTGGAAGAAAGCTTGGGAGGAACCAAGGTTCACACGGGGAACTATCCTCCTCTGATCAGTCTACTGGTAATAATAGTTAGTCTGTGAGGGGCAGCTCCAAGGCCAGTGGTGGTGGCTGGAGCATGGGCAGCTGGTCTGAAGCGTGGAACAGGAGCTCAACAGTCATTCATCAGTGTCCAGACGGACAGGGGGGCAGTCGTTTACACAGAAAAAGGTAGAGGGATGGAGTTAGTTTTGATCTGTTTGGGTGAATTTAAAGCAGAAAATGTCTCTATTTTATGACCATTATTAATTACATTATACATGTTACCGTTAGGCCCAGTTATAAAAAGCCATGACATTAACTTTCACTGCTATGCAGACGACATGCAATTGTATATTCAGCCAAGCCCGATGACAAACACAGATTAAAGAAAGCAGAGGTGCAAAGGCTGGCTTCAGGGCTATGCCACCTCCAGCCACCAGGGGAGGCAGCAGGTGATCTCTGGACCCAATCAGACTTGATGGTAAACACCTGAGGACAGCCCTTATAGGCAAAGCGACACAGAAACACATTGCTAGATCTTTGTCTCTTTCTGAGTCACAAGAAACAGTAAGTAATTTTGTTAGAGGGTTGAGAGTTCCTACACTCCCACTCATCCTTACACTTCTCAAGCCATTTATGTCTTTACAGTTGTTGTATTAAAAAAAAATTAGTTCTAATTTTCCCTTTCTCTTTGGAAAGCCAGTTTTCCCCTGGTGTCCTTTGTTCTTTTCCCGCCAAAACCCAAGGGCTGGTTTCTATAATCACCTGTCTGTTTCCCACCCATTTTCAGGATTTTACTTAAGGCACTGTATCACCAGTTCTCTCCACTGCAGCCTTAGCGCAGTGGCAAAGAACTGACCTAGTAACACAGCAGCCCTGGTTCTTGCTCTTGGGTCCTGTTAAATTACATTTAATTAAAGTGACCCATTACAAGAGGACTGTTTAAAAGATGTGAAAGGCTGGATGTTGCATAAGTTTCTCCTTCTTAACAGTAATAACAGAATTTCTGGTTCTGGGTCCAAAAGTGGCAAGAAATAAATGATCAGATTTAATATTAAATCTCGCTGACTTTCCAGTTAAACCCGGTTCAGCCGCAAAAAAAACTTGGTGTCATAATTGACCCGGATTTATCATTTGATCAACACATAGGCAGTAATCACTAGGACAGCTTTTTTACATCTTCACAACATCACCAGGATAAGAAATGCCTCATCCCTGCAGGACACAGACACATTAGTACATGCCTTTATTACTTGCTGCAGCCAGGGTCCTCACTAAAACTATAAAATTTGAACATATCAGTCCAGTTATATCATCACTTCATTGGCTGCCTGTGAAATTCTGCATCGATTATAAAATTCTGTTATTAACGTATAAAGCCCTACATGGGCTCGCTCCTGAATTCCTTCAAGATACTATTTCCTAGTTTATGAGCCTCCACATTTACTCAGATCACAGAGTACTGGATTTTTAATAGTTCCCAGAATTCAGAAAACCTCAGCTGGGGGAAGAGCTTTTTCTTATAAAGCCCCCCAAATCTGGAATGATCTTCTAAAACCAACCCCAAGTTGATGATGTTTTTCCATACATTTTCAAATGCAAGGCAAGATGGAAATTGTCCTGTCACTGTTTGGTCTCTATTTTTAAAAAGAAAAAAAAAATTCCTGTGTTCTGCACCAACCATATAATGTGTATCTTTCTGTGCAACAATGGTGGAATTGGTGAACCTCTTACCATATTGGCTTCAGAGAGACACTGACACTCTGAGAAGCTCTTTTTATACCCAATCATGTTGTCAATTGACCTAATTAGTGTTAATTGGTCTTCCAGCTGTTCGTTATATGCTCAATTTCCTTTTTCCAGCCACTTATTGCTACTTGTCCCAACTTTTCTGGAATTTTTTGGTTTGTATAAAATAAAGTCTTAGGTGGGAGTTATTTTAATTAGTAAGCTGGGAATTTTAGGGGAATAACTGTAGTAAAGTGTAGGGTTATTTATGTCAGTATGATTTGTGTTTTTGTTATTAGATTCAGGGATTTTGCAGAAGGAGGCATATAGTATGTGGGGAAGCAAACCAGCCCCAGTGAAAACTTTGTAGGTTCACCTTTGAGTGGTTGAAGGTTATGGAGGTGTGTGAGAGCATGTGTGAGAGCCTAACTCTGTAAGGGAGAAGCAATGGGATTAATATAGGCTAACCTTGTCTTTTTCATTCCTTTGCTGTAGGTTACCTTGCCTGTTTTGTTTTGCTTAACATTTGTTGAAATAGTCTAGACGGGAGATTACGGTGTTAGCGGTGTTGCATGTTGAGTTAGGTATGGCCTAATCTTCCTTATGTTGAATAGTGAGAAGAGGCACAATCAAGCTACAGCAGTAATGTGATCTGTGAAGGTCAGCTGGTCATCAACCATGACACTCAGGTTTCTTACAACCTTGATGGGAGCCACTGATAGGGACTCTAGCTTGATGCTGATGTTGTGGAGAATAGCTTGCTTGACTGGGAGGGCCAGCAGTTCAGTTTTGGATAAATTCAATTGAAGGTGATGTTCCTTCATCCATGTAGATATGTCAGAGAGACAGTCAGAGATTCGAGTTGCCACTGAAGTGTCACCTGGAGGAAAGGATAAATAGAGCTGTGTGTCATCTGCATAGCAGTGATAGGAGAAGCCGTGTGAATGTATGATTGGGCCTAGAGAGGTGGTGTACAAAGCAAAGAGGAGGGGAACCAGCACTGAGCCTTGGGGCACACCTGTGGTGAGGTGGTGTCATGCTGATGTTTGTCCAAGCCATGACACATGCTTAGCATGAGAGGCCTGCTCTGATAGGGACCATGGCCAAGAAACCAGACACTAAGGTCTCAGGAGTAATCAAAGCATTACCTCCCAGAGCCCAGAGAACTGAAAACCCTGCCCCAGCCACCTGTTGCCAGGTGACTGAACCAAAACCTGGGAAGGTAGGTCCCGTGCAATACGTCACCTCCCAGACAGTTTTGGCTGGAGCTCCAATGCAGCGGATAGCTTCCTTACAGATTCCAGGGCATCCCCTTTGGAATACTTTCAGGAAGATACCAAGCTTCTACTACATTGGAACTCCAATGGATTGTGAACTGATGGTGGACAACAGGTAAATATCTGAAATCAGAGCACTCAACAAAATTGTCAGGCTTCTACCACCAGCACCAGCACCAGCCCCAGCCCTCCCCCACTCATTAAAATGACCCTCAGGTTCCATACATTACGTCATCTCCCTGTCTTGAATGGAGCTTTGATGCTGCTGATTGCTCCTTAGTCTAGTGTTTGTAGTTTTTGAGGTCTGGTGGTCTGGGAGATGAATATATTATTTTGAGCACTGTGGTCCAACTGGACGTGGATATGCACATTACTTCCCAGCATCCATGTGTTTTATTTCATACACTGTCCTCAAGATTCCTTGTACTGTTAATCACCTATCTGCATTTGGGCTCTTTAAAGACAGCTTTGATTTGATCTGTCTGTTCTAAATCAAGGGAACAGTGACAGGGTTGTGTGTAGTGTGTTAGTGTTGGTAGGTGGATTGGCGACTCAAAAGTGTCCGTAGGTGTGTGTGAGTGAATGTGTGTGTGTGTGTGTCTGTGTTGCCCTGTGAAGGACTGGTGCCCCCTCCAGGGTGTATTCCCGCCTTGCGCCCAATGATTCCAGGTAGGCCCTGGACCCACCGCGACCCTGAATTGGATAAGTGGTTACAGATAATGAATGAATGAATGAATGAATGAATGTTTGGTCGTGTTTTATTTTTGAACAGTGCTATATGCTACAGATCTCCTAGGGACCAGCTCCCTCCTCTCATAATGCCTCAAACAAAGTTCCAGAGCTCCCATAACCAACTCTCTCCTCTGTGGACTCTCCTCTCACTGCCCCATGCACTCTGTTGCATTGTCATAAAACGCCCACTAGGCGGCGGCATAGCTACTGGACATATGAACCTTTCTCCATGTTTAAGACTCCGTTTGCTGGAATATTTTGAATACAAGGAAGTTTAAGTTTTCAGTTTAAGTCCCACTAGAACACAATAAATTATTTTCTTGAATTATTTAACTATATTTCTGTTGTTCATTTCTGTGTTTAACAGATGTAAATTCTACAATCATATTCAATAATGGTCTTTTTCAAATGTCAAATTAAATATTTTTGAACATTATTTTGTATGCACGTAGACAAGACATACATTCTCAGATGAAATGCAGGCTTCAATGTAAAAAATACAGATGCTAATTTGGTGGGAGTCATAAGGCGGTGGGGTGTTTCTTTTGATGTGGAAAGTTTCTTTGTAGTTTTTCTGACGCTATGCTTTCTATCCGTTTTCCAACGAAGCGAAGCAATTTGAGCTAAACGCTTCGGATTTCCACAAGACGTTTTTGCGTTGCTTTGCTGCGTTACACGATTGCCTGGATACGTTCAGCTCCTTGAAAATTGATTGGCTGCGCGGCTCCCTCACTGTTAACACGCATTCACAACGATTTATTTTTTCATACGGCGCGTTTCAAACCGCGTTCTGTCGAACTATGCAGTATTTCAAAGTAGCACACAATCGTTAGTGTTACATTTAGTAGTGTAGAACTCCGAGCGTGGACTACTGAGGGATTTACGACAGACCCTCTTCTCGTCTCCAGTCCTGAGTGAACTATATTTTAGTTGTAGCTTCACCACTGGTTCAGCTTAACAAATCAATCTAAAGAAAGCTTTTCCGTTCAGCTTACGTTGCGGATAAAGTCGTAGAAGAATGGACCGCGTCACTCCGGTCAATTTTGTCCAGCACAAACCGAAGATGGCAACAGACTACACGCCTTACATGGAAATGAAGGTGACTGTAACGAATTTGTGTTTTGATGCTTATGTATTTTTAATATGGAAAGCTGAAATGTCCAGATCTCTCTCTTTTGAAATAAGAGTCTGACGTATCGCGTGTAAACGATGTTAAAATTCCAGAATGTGTCTTCACTCTGTCCAAATATGGAGAAAGTTTAGCTCCATGCTGCAGTACTCCTTATTTCTTCAGCATCAATGGACCCTGAAGAGAAGGAGTACTGCAGCATGGACTGAAAGGGAACTAGTTAGGGCAACCAATCAGAACCCAAATGATTTACATATGAGATCTTAAAGTGCCCCTCTGGTAATCGATTAAACCCTTAAGACTTTTCTGCTTTCAGAATAAGGTATTTAGATGGTATTTCCAGTAAAAAAAAGTCCCACTTGAACTCTACATTGTCGCCTTCTTTCATTCCTGCAGCCCAGAAGTGCTGCCCTGCAAGGGACAAGACAAGAGCGGTAACAGTATCCAGGACTGGGGACAACATAGTAGCGGTACAGGATCCTGGACTGAGGACAAGATACGAGTGGAAACAGGAGCCTGGACAGGGGACAAGACAGGAGCAGAAACAGGAGCCTGGACTGGAGCAGAAGCAGGAGTCTGGACTGGGGACAAGACAGGAGCGGTAACAGTATCCAGGACTGGGGACAACATAGTAGCGGTAACAGGATCCTGGACTGAGGACAAGACAGGAGCAGAAACAGGAGCCTGGACTGGAGCGGTAACAGGATCCTGGACTGAGGACAAGATACGAGTGGAAACAGGAGCCTGGACTGGGGACAAGACAGGAGTGGAAACAGGAGCCTGGACTGGGGACAAGACAGGAGTGGAAACAGGAGCCTGGACTGGGGACAAGACAGGGGCGGAAACAGGATCCTGGACTGGGGACAGGAGAAGAGGAGGCACTATGGGCAGAGCTGCTTGTGGATGTGGCACTGTGGAGCTCTGCATCCTCTGGAGCAGCCTGGGGCTCTGGATCCTCAGTAGCAGCCTTGGAGAATTTTTTCCAAAAAGCTTAGTAAAACATTCTACAGTTATTCCAGGGCTCTCTCACAGCAAGATTTCAGCTCATCGTAATGCTTCTCTCCTAAGAAGTGATCCTATGAACATAACTGATAAAATCTGGTGGGGAAGGAAAATTCAAATATTTAAAAAAAAGTTTGCATTGTAATCTTCACAGGTTTTAACTCACTCCCATCAAATCCATTAGGAACTCCCATGAGAAACTGCAAAACAGCAGGTTGATCACCCACAGTTAAAGCAAATATCTTCTCTGCAAACATAAATGCCTTCTCTAAAGAACATTGTGTCTGAGGTATCCTTTTGATGGGTGGACATTCTGTAATAGTGGGTGGTTGGTATGGAGGTGGACACAAATGCAAAGTACCACAGAATTTATTTAAAACAGAAAACCTGATCAAATCAAATGTATTTGTATAGTGCTTTTTACAACTGATGTTGTCACAAAGCAGCATCACAGAATTCATGTAAGTTTTGACATGAAATGTAAAAAATGTGAAAAATCCCCAGGTGAGCAAGCAAAGGGCGACAGTGGCACAGAGAATCTCCCTCAGAGCTGTGGAAGAAAGCTTGGGAGGAACCAAGGTTCACACGGGGAACTATCCTCCTCTGATCAGTCTACTGGTAATAATAGTTAGTCTGTGAGGGGCAGCTCCAAGGCCAGTGGTGGTGGCTGGAGCATGGGCAGCTGGTCTGAAGCGTGGAACAGGAGCTCAACAGTCATTCATCAGTGTCCAGACGGACAGGGGGGCAGTCGTTTACACAGAAAAAGGTAGAGGGATGGAGTTAGTTTTGATCTGTTTGGGTGAATTTAAAGCAGAAAATGTCTCTATTTTATGACCATTATTAATTACATTATACATGTTACCGTTAGGCCCAGTTATAAAAAGCCATGACATTAACTTTCACTGCTATGCAGACGACATGCAATTGTATATTCAGCCAAGCCCGATGACAAACACAGATTAAAGAAAGCAGAGGTGCAAAGGCTGGCTTCAGGGCTATGCCACCTCCAGCCACCAGGGGAGGCAGCAGGTGATCTCTGGACCCAATCAGACTTGATGGTAAACACCTGAGGACAGCCCTTATAGGCAAAGCGACACAGAAACACATTGCTAGATCTTTGTCTCTTTCTGAGTCACAAGAAACAGTAAGTAATTTTGTTAGAGGGTTGAGAGTTCCTACACTCCCACTCATCCTTACACTTCTCAAGCCATTTATGTCTTTACAGTTGTTGTATTAAAAAAAAATTAGTTCTAATTTTCCCTTTCTCTTTGGAAAGCCAGTTTTCCCCTGGTGTCCTTTGTTCTTTTCCCGCCAAAACCCAAGGGCTGGTTTCTATAATCACCTGTCTGTTTCCCACCCATTTTCAGGATTTTACTTAAGGCACTGTATCACCAGTTCTCTCCACTGCAGCCTTAGCGCAGTGGCAAAGAACTGACCTAGTAACACAGCAGCCCTGGTTCTTGCTCTTGGGTCCTGTTAAATTACATTTAATTAAAGTGACCCATTACAAGAGGACTGTTTAAAAGATGTGAAAGGCTGGATGTTGCATAAGTTTCTCCTTCTTAACAGTAATAACAGAATTTCTGGTTCTGGGTCCAAAAGTGGCAAGAAATAAATGATCAGATTTAATATTAAATCTCGCTGACTTTCCAGTTAAACCCGGTTCAGCCGCAAAAAAAACTTGGTGTCATAATTGACCCGGATTTATCATTTGATCAACACATAGGCAGTAATCACTAGGACAGCTTTTTTACATCTTCACAACATCACCAGGATAAGAAATGCCTCATCCCTGCAGGACACAGACACATTAGTACATGCCTTTATTACTTGCTGCAGCCAGGGTCCTCACTAAAACTATAAAATTTGAACATATCAGTCCAGTTATATCATCACTTCATTGGCTGCCTGTGAAATTCTGCATCGATTATAAAATTCTGTTATTAACGTATAAAGCCCTACATGGGCTCGCTCCTGAATTCCTTCAAGATACTATTTCCTAGTTTATGAGCCTCCACATTTACTCAGATCACAGAGTACTGGATTTTTAATAGTTCCCAGAATTCAGAAAACCTCAGCTGGGGGAAGAGCTTTTTCTTATAAAGCCCCCCAAATCTGGAATGATCTTCTAAAACCAACCCCAAGTTGATGATGTTTTTCCATACATTTTCAAATGCAAGGCAAGATGGAAATTGTCCTGTCACTGTTTGGTCTCTATTTTTAAAAAGAAAAAAAAAATTCCTGTGTTCTGCACCAACCATATAATGTGTATCTTTCTGTGCAACAATGGTGGAATTGGTGAACCTCTTACCATCTTGGCTTCAGAGAGACACTGACACTCTGAGAAGCTCTTTTTATACCCAATCATGTTGTCAATTGACCTAATTAGTGTTAATTGGTCTTCCAGCTGTTCGTTATATGCTCAATTTCCTTTTTCCAGCCACTTATTGCTACTTGTCCCAACTTTTCTGGAATTTTTTGGTTTGTATAAAATAAAGTCTTAGGTGGGAGTTATTTTAATTAGTAAGCTGGGAATTTTAGGGGAATAACTGTAGTAAAGTGTAGGGTTATTTATGTCAGTATGATTTGTGTTTTTGTTATTAGATTCAGGGATTTTGCAGAAGGAGGCATATAGTATGTGGGGAAGCAAACCAGCCCCAGTGAAAACTTTGTAGGTTCACCTTTGAGTGGTTGAAGGTTATGGAGGTGTGTGAGAGCATGTGTGAGAGCCTAACTCTGTAAGGGAGAAGCAATGGGATTAATATAGGCTAACCTTGTCTTTTTCATTCCTTTGCTGTAGGTTACCTTGCCTGTTTTGTTTTGCTTAACATTTGTTGAAATAGTCTAGACGGGAGATTACGGTGTTAGCGGTGTTGCATGTTGAGTTAGGTATGGCCTAATCTTCCTTATGTTGAATAGTGAGAAGAGGCACAATCAAGCTACAGCAGTAATGTGATCTGTGAAGGTCAGCTGGTCATCAACCATGACACTCAGGTTTCTTACAACCTTGATGGGAGCCACTGATAGGGACTCTAGCTTGATGCTGATGTTGTGGAGAATAGCTTGCTTGACTGGGAGGGCCAGCAGTTCAGTTTTGGATAAATTCAATTGAAGGTGATGTTCCTTCATCCATGTAGATATGTCAGAGAGACAGTCAGAGATTCGAGTTGCCACTGAAGTGTCACCTGGAGGAAAGGATAAATAGAGCTGTGTGTCATCTGCATAGCAGTGATAGGAGAAGCCGTGTGAATGTATGATTGGGCCTAGAGAGGTGGTGTACAAAGCAAAGAGGAGGGGAACCAGCACTGAGCCTTGGGGCACACCTGTGGTGAGGTGGTGTCATGCTGATGTTTGTCCAAGCCATGACACATGCTTAGCATGAGAGGCCTGCTCTGATAGGGACCATGGCCAAGAAACCAGACACTAAGGTCTCAGGAGTAATCAAAGCATTACCTCCCAGAGCCCAGAGAACTGAAAACCCTGCCCCAGCCACCTGTTGCCAGGTGACTGAACCAAAACCTGGGAAGGTAGGTCCCGTGCAATACGTCACCTCCCAGACAGTTTTGGCTGGAGCTCCAATGCAGCGGATAGCTTCCTTACAGATTCCAGGGCATCCCCTTTGGAATACTTTCAGGAAGATACCAAGCTTCTACTACATTGGAACTCCAATGGATTGTGAACTGATGGTGGACAACAGGTAAATATCTGAAATCAGAGCACTCAACAAAATTGTCAGGCTTCTACCACCAGCACCAGCACCAGCCCCAGCCCTCCCCCACTCATTAAAATGACCCTCAGGTTCCATACATTACGTCATCTCCCTGTCTTGAATGGAGCTTTGATGCTGCTGATTGCTCCTTAGTCTAGTGTTTGTAGTTTTTGAGGTCTGGTGGTCTGGGAGATGAATATATTATTTTGAGCACTGTGGTCCAACTGGACGTGGATATGCACATTACTTCCCAGCATCCATGTGTTTTATTTCATACACTGTCCTCAAGATTCCTTGTACTGTTAATCACCTATCTGCATTTGGGCTCTTTAAAGACAGCTTTGATTTGATCTGTCTGTTCTAAATCAAGGGAACAGTGACAGGGTTGTGTGTAGTGTGTTAGTGTTGGTAGGTGGATTGGCGACTCAAAAGTGTCCGTAGGTGTGTGTGAGTGAATGTGTGTGTGTGTGTGTCTGTGTTGCCCTGTGAAGGACTGGTGCCCCCTCCAGGGTGTATTCCCGCCTTGCGCCCAATGATTCCAGGTAGGCCCTGGACCCACCGCGACCCTGAATTGGATAAGTGGTTACAGATAATGAATGAATGAATGAATGAATGAATGTTTGGTCGTGTTTTATTTTTGAACAGTGCTATATGCTACAGATCTCCTAGGGACCAGCTCCCTCCTCTCATAATGCCTCAAACAAAGTTCCAGAGCTCCCATAACCAACTCTCTCCTCTGTGGACTCTCCTCTCACTGCCCCATGCACTCTGTTGCATTGTCATAAAACGCCCACTAGGCGGCGGCATAGCTACTGGACATATGAACCTTTCTCCATGTTTAAGACTCCGTTTGCTGGAATATTTTGAATACAAGGAAGTTTAAGTTTTCAGTTTAAGTCCCACTAGAACACAATAAATTATTTTCTTGAATTATTTAACTATATTTCTGTTGTTCATTTCTGTGTTTAACAGATGTAAATTCTACAATCATATTCAATAATGGTCTTTTTCAAATGTCAAATTAAATATTTTTGAACATTATTTTGTATGCACGTAGACAAGACATACATTCTCAGATGAAATGCAGGCTTCAATGTAAAAAATACAGATGCTAATTTGGTGGGAGTCATAAGGCGGTGGGGTGTTTCTTTTGATGTGGAAAGTTTCTTTGTAGTTTTTCTGACGCTATGCTTTCTATCCGTTTTCCAACGAAGCGAAGCAATTTGAGCTAAACGCTTCGGATTTCCACAAGACGTTTTTGCGTTGCTTTGCTGCGTTACACGATTGCCTGGATACGTTCAGCTCCTTGAAAATTGATTGGCTGCGCGGCTCCCTCACTGTTAACACGCATTCACAACGATTTATTTTTTCATACGGCGCGTTTCAAACCGCGTTCTGTCGAACTATGCAGTATTTCAAAGTAGCACACAATCGTTAGTGTTACATTTAGTAGTGTAGAACTCCGAGCGTGGACTACTGAGGGATTTACGACAGACCCTCTTCTCGTCTCCAGTCCTGAGTGAACTATATTTTAGTTGTAGCTTCACCACTGGTTCAGCTTAACAAATCAATCTAAAGAAAGCTTTTCCGTTCAGCTTACGTTGCGGATAAAGTCGTAGAAGAATGGACCGCGTCACTCCGGTCAATTTTGTCCAGCACAAACCGAAGATGGCAACAGACTACACGCCTTACATGGAAATGAAGGTGACTGTAACGAATTTGTGTTTTGATGCTTATGTATTTTTAATATGGAAAGCTGAAATGTCCAGATCTCTCTCTTTTGAAATAAGAGTCTGACGTATCGCGTGTAAACGATGTTAAAATTCCAGAATGTGTCTTCACTCTGTCCAAATATGGAGAAAGTTTAGCTCCATGCTGCAGTACTCCTTATTTCTTCAGCATCAATGGACCCTGAAGAGAAGGAGTACTGCAGCATGGACTGAAAGGGAACTAGTTAGGGCAACCAATCAGAACCCAAATGATTTACATATGAGATCTTAAAGTGCCCCTCTGGTAATCGATTAAACCCTTAAGACTTTTCTGCTTTCAGAATAAGGTATTTAGATGGTATTTCCAGTAAAAAAAAGTCCCACTTGAACTCTACATTGTCGCCTTCTTTCATTCCTGCAGCCCAGAAGTGCTGCCCTGCAAGGGACAAGACAAGAGCGGTAACAGTATCCAGGACTGGGGACAACATAGTAGCGGTACAGGATCCTGGACTGAGGACAAGATACGAGTGGAAACAGGAGCCTGGACAGGGGACAAGACAGGAGCAGAAACAGGAGCCTGGACTGGAGCAGAAGCAGGAGTCTGGACTGGGGACAAGACAGGAGCGGTAACAGTATCCAGGACTGGGGACAACATAGTAGCGGTAACAGGATCCTGGACTGAGGACAAGACAGGAGCAGAAACAGGAGCCTGGACTGGAGCGGTAACAGGATCCTGGACTGAGGACAAGATACGAGTGGAAACAGGAGCCTGGACTGGGGACAAGACAGGAGTGGAAACAGGAGCCTGGACTGGGGACAAGACAGGAGTGGAAACAGGAGCCTGGACTGGGGACAAGACAGGGGCGGAAACAGGATCCTGGACTGGGGACAGGAGAAGAAGAGGCACTATGGGCAGAGCTGCTTGTGGATGTGGCACTGTGGAGCTCTGCATCCTCTGGAGCAGCCTGGGGCTCTGGATCCTCAGTAGCAGCCTTGGAGAATTTTTTCCAAAAAGCTTAGTAAAACATTCTACAGTTATTCCAGGGCTCTCTCACAGCAAGATTTCAGCTCATCGTAATGCTTCTCTCCTAAGAAGTGATCCTATGAACATAACTGATAAAATCTGGTGGGGAAGGAAAATTCAAATATTTAAAAAAAAGTTTGCATTGTAATCTTCACAGGTTTTAACTCACTCCCATCAAATCCATTAGGAACTCCCATGAGAAACTGCAAAACAGCAGGTTGATCACCCACAGTTAAAGCAAATATCTTCTCTGCAAACATAAATGCCTTCTCTAAAGAACATTGTGTCTGAGGTATCCTTTTGATGGGTGGACATTCTGTAATAGTGGGTGGTTGGTATGGAGGTGGACACAAATGCAAAGTACCACAGAATTTATTTAAAACAGAAAACCTGATCAAATCAAATGTATTTGTATAGTGCTTTTTACAACTGATGTTGTCACAAAGCAGCATCACAGAATTCATGTAAGTTTTGACATGAAATGTAAAAAATGTGAAAAATCCCCAGGTGAGCAAGCAAAGGGCGACAGTGGCACAGAGAATCTCCCTCAGAGCTGTGGAAGAAAGCTTGGGAGGAACCAAGGTTCACACGGGGAACTATCCTCCTCTGATCAGTCTACTGGTAATAATAGTTAGTCTGTGAGGGGCAGCTCCAAGGCCAGTGGTGGTGGCTGGAGCATGGGCAGCTGGTCTGAAGCGTGGAACAGGAGCTCAACAGTCATTCATCAGTGTCCAGACGGACAGGGGGGCAGTCGTTTACACAGAAAAAGGTAGAGGGATGGAGTTAGTTTTGATCTGTTTGGGTGAATTTAAAGCAGAAAATGTCTCTATTTTATGACCATTATTAATTACATTATACATGTTACCGTTAGGCCCAGTTATAAAAAGCCATGACATTAACTTTCACTGCTATGCAGACGACATGCAATTGTATATTCAGCCAAGCCCGATGACAAACACAGATTAAAGAAAGCAGAGGTGCAAAGGCTGGCTTCAGGGCTATGCCACCTCCAGCCACCAGGGGAGGCAGCAGGTGATCTCTGGACCCAATCAGACTTGATGGTAAACACCTGAGGACAGCCCTTATAGGCAAAGCGACACAGAAACACATTGCTAGATCTTTGTCTCTTTCTGAGTCACAAGAAACAGTAAGTAATTTTGTTAGAGGGTTGAGAGTTCCTACACTCCCACTCATCCTTACACTTCTCAAGCCATTTATGTCTTTACAGTTGTTGTATTAAAAAAAAATTAGTTCTAATTTTCCCTTTCTCTTTGGAAAGCCAGTTTTCCCCTGGTGTCCTTTGTTCTTTTCCCGCCAAAACCCAAGGGCTGGTTTCTATAATCACCTGTCTGTTTCCCACCCATTTTCAGGATTTTACTTAAGGCACTGTATCACCAGTTCTCTCCACTGCAGCCTTAGCGCAGTGGCAAAGAACTGACCTAGTAACACAGCAGCCCTGGTTCTTGCTCTTGGGTCCTGTTAAATTACATTTAATTAAAGTGACCCATTACAAGAGGACTGTTTAAAAGATGTGAAAGGCTGGATGTTGCATAAGTTTCTCCTTCTTAACAGTAATAACAGAATTTCTGGTTCTGGGTCCAAAAGTGGCAAGAAATAAATGATCAGATTTAATATTAAATCTCGCTGACTTTCCAGTTAAACCCGGTTCAGCCGCAAAAAAAACTTGGTGTCATAATTGACCCGGATTTATCATTTGATCAACACATAGGCAGTAATCACTAGGACAGCTTTTTTACATCTTCACAACATCACCAGGATAAGAAATGCCTCATCCCTGCAGGACACAGACACATTAGTACATGCCTTTATTACTTGCTGCAGCCAGGGTCCTCACTAAAACTATAAAATTTGAACATATCAGTCCAGTTATATCATCACTTCATTGGCTGCCTGTGAAATTCTGCATCGATTATAAAATTCTGTTATTAACGTATAAAGCCCTACATGGGCTCGCTCCTGAATTCCTTCAAGATACTATTTCCTAGTTTATGAGCCTCCACATTTACTCAGATCACAGAGTACTGGATTTTTAATAGTTCCCAGAATTCAGAAAACCTCAGCTGGGGGAAGAGCTTTTTCTTATAAAGCCCCCCAAATCTGGAATGATCTTCTAAAACCAACCCCAAGTTGATGATGTTTTTCCATACATTTTCAAATGCAAGGCAAGATGGAAATTGTCCTGTCACTGTTTGGTCTCTATTTTTAAAAAGAAAAAAAAAAATTCCTGTGTTCTGCACCAACCATATAATGTGTATCTTTCTGTGCAACAATGGTGGAATTGGTGAACCTCTTACCATATTGGCTTCAGAGAGACACTGACACTCTGAGAAGCTCTTTTTATACCCAATCATGTTGTCAATTGACCTAATTAGTGTTAATTGGTCTTCCAGCTGTTCGTTATATGCTCAATTTCCTTTTTCCAGCCACTTATTGCTACTTGTCCCAACTTTTCTGGAATTTTTTGGTTTGTATAAAATAAAGTCTTAGGTGGGAGTTATTTTAATTAGTAAGCTGGGAATTTTAGGGGAATAACTGTAGTAAAGTGTAGGGTTATTTATGTCAGTATGATTTGTGTTTTTGTTATTAGATTCAGGGATTTTGCAGAAGGAGGCATATAGTATGTGGGGAAGCAAACCAGCCCCAGTGAAAACTTTGTAGGTTCACCTTTGAGTGGTTGAAGGTTATGGAGGTGTGTGAGAGCATGTGTGAGAGCCTAACTCTGTAAGGGAGAAGCAATGGGATTAATATAGGCTAACCTTGTCTTTTTCATTCCTTTGCTGTAGGTTACCTTGCCTGTTTTGTTTTGCTTAACATTTGTTGAAATAGTCTAGACGGGAGATTACGGTGTTAGCGGTGTTGCATGTTGAGTTAGGTATGGCCTAATCTTCCTTATGTTGAATAGTGAGAAGAGGCACAATCAAGCTACAGCAGTAATGTGATCTGTGAAGGTCAGCTGGTCATCAACCATGACACTCAGGTTTCTTACAACCTTGATGGGAGCCACTGATAGGGACTCTAGCTTGATGCTGATGTTGTGGAGAATAGCTTGCTTGACTGGGAGGGCCAGCAGTTCAGTTTTGGATAAATTCAATTGAAGGTGATGTTCCTTCATCCATGTAGATATGTCAGAGAGACAGTCAGAGATTCGAGTTGCCACTGAAGTGTCACCTGGAGGAAAGGATAAATAGAGCTGTGTGTCATCTGCATAGCAGTGATAGGAGAAGCCGTGTGAATGTATGATTGGGCCTAGAGAGGTGGTGTACAAAGCAAAGAGGAGGGGAACCAGCACTGAGCCTTGGGGCACACCTGTGGTGAGGTGGTGTCATGCTGATGTTTGTCCAAGCCATGACACATGCTTAGCATGAGAGGCCTGCTCTGATAGGGACCATGGCCAAGAAACCAGACACTAAGGTCTCAGGAGTAATCAAAGCATTACCTCCCAGAGCCCAGAGAACTGAAAACCCTGCCCCAGCCACCTGTTGCCAGGTGACTGAACCAAAACCTGGGAAGGTAGGTCCCGTGCAATACGTCACCTCCCAGACAGTTTTGGCTGGAGCTCCAATGCAGCGGATAGCTTCCTTACAGATTCCAGGGCATCCCCTTTGGAATACTTTCAGGAAGATACCAAGCTTCTACTACATTGGAACTCCAATGGATTGTGAACTGATGGTGGACAACAGGTAAATATCTGAAATCAGAGCACTCAACAAAATTGTCAGGCTTCTACCACCAGCACCAGCACCAGCCCCAGCCCTCCCCCACTCATTAAAATGACCCTCAGGTTCCATACATTACGTCATCTCCCTGTCTTGAATGGAGCTTTGATGCTGCTGATTGCTCCTTAGTCTAGTGTTTGTAGTTTTTGAGGTCTGGTGGTCTGGGAGATGAATATATTATTTTGAGCACTGTGGTCCAACTGGACGTGGATATGCACATTACTTCCCAGCATCCATGTGTTTTATTTCATACACTGTCCTCAAGATTCCTTGTACTGTTAATCACCTATCTGCATTTGGGCTCTTTAAAGACAGCTTTGATTTGATCTGTCTGTTCTAAATCAAGGGAACAGTGACAGGGTTGTGTGTAGTGTGTTAGTGTTGGTAGGTGGATTGGCGACTCAAAAGTGTCCGTAGGTGTGTGTGAGTGAATGTGTGTGTGTGTGTGTCTGTGTTGCCCTGTGAAGGACTGGTGCCCCCTCCAGGGTGTATTCCCGCCTTGCGCCCAATGATTCCAGGTAGGCCCTGGACCCACCGCGACCCTGAATTGGATAAGTGGTTACAGATAATGAATGAATGAATGAATGAATGAATGTTTGGTCGTGTTTTATTTTTGAACAGTGCTATATGCTACAGATCTCCTAGGGACCAGCTCCCTCCTCTCATAATGCCTCAAACAAAGTTCCAGAGCTCCCATAACCAACTCTCTCCTCTGTGGACTCTCCTCTCACTGCCCCATGCACTCTGTTGCATTGTCATAAAACGCCCACTAGGCGGCGGCATAGCTACTGGACATATGAACCTTTCTCCATGTTTAAGACTCCGTTTGCTGGAATATTTTGAATACAAGGAAGTTTAAGTTTTCAGTTTAAGTCCCACTAGAACACAATAAATTATTTTCTTGAATTATTTAACTATATTTCTGTTGTTCATTTCTGTGTTTAACAGATGTAAATTCTACAATCATATTCAATAATGGTCTTTTTCAAATGTCAAATTAAATATTTTTGAACATTATTTTGTATGCACGTAGACAAGACATACATTCTCAGATGAAATGCAGGCTTCAATGTAAAAAATACAGATGCTAATTTGGTGGGAGTCATAAGGCGGTGGGGTGTTTCTTTTGATGTGGAAAGTTTCTTTGTAGTTTTTCTGACGCTATGCTTTCTATCCGTTTTCCAACGAAGCGAAGCAATTTGAGCTAAACGCTTCGGATTTCCACAAGACGTTTTTGCGTTGCTTTGCTGCGTTACACGATTGCCTGGATACGTTCAGCTCCTTGAAAATTGATTGGCTGCGCGGCTCCCTCACTGTTAACACGCATTCACAACGATTTATTTTTTCATACGGCGCGTTTCAAACCGCGTTCTGTCGAACTATGCAGTATTTCAAAGTAGCACACAATCGTTAGTGTTACATTTAGTAGTGTAGAACTCCGAGCGTGGACTACTGAGGGATTTACGACAGACCCTCTTCTCGTCTCCAGTCCTGAGTGAACTATATTTTAGTTGTAGCTTCACCACTGGTTCAGCTTAACAAATCAATCTAAAGAAAGCTTTTCCGTTCAGCTTACGTTGCGGATAAAGTCGTAGAAGAATGGACCGCGTCACTCCGGTCAATTTTGTCCAGCACAAACCGAAGATGGCAACAGACTACACGCCTTACATGGAAATGAAGGTGACTGTAACGAATTTGTGTTTTGATGCTTATGTATTTTTAATATGGAAAGCTGAAATGTCCAGATCTCTCTCTTTTGAAATAAGAGTCTGACGTATCGCGTGTAAACGATGTTAAAATTCCAGAATGTGTCTTCACTCTGTCCAAATATGGAGAAAGTTTAGCTCCATGCTGCAGTACTCCTTATTTCTTCAGCATCAATGGACCCTGAAGAGAAGGAGTACTGCAGCATGGACTGAAAGGGAACTAGTTAGGGCAACCAATCAGAACCCAAATGATTTACATATGAGATCTTAAAGTGCCCCTCTGGTAATCGATTAAACCCTTAAGACTTTTCTGCTTTCAGAATAAGGTATTTAGATGGTATTTCCAGTAAAAAAAAGTCCCACTTGAACTCTACATTGTCGCCTTCTTTCATTCCTGCAGCCCAGAAGTGCTGCCCTGCAAGGGACAAGACAAGAGCGGTAACAGTATCCAGGACTGGGGACAACATAGTAGCGGTACAGGATCCTGGACTGAGGACAAGATACGAGTGGAAACAGGAGCCTGGACAGGGGACAAGACAGGAGCAGAAACAGGAGCCTGGACTGGAGCAGAAGCAGGAGTCTGGACTGGGGACAAGACAGGAGCGGTAACAGTATCCAGGACTGGGGACAACATAGTAGCGGTAACAGGATCCTGGACTGAGGACAAGACAGGAGCAGAAACAGGAGCCTGGACTGGAGCGGTAACAGGATCCTGGACTGAGGACAAGATACGAGTGGAAACAGGAGCCTGGACTGGGGACAAGACAGGAGTGGAAACAGGAGCCTGGACTGGGGACAAGACAGGAGTGGAAACAGGAGCCTGGACTGGGGACAAGACAGGGGCGGAAACAGGATCCTGGACTGGGGACAGGAGAAGAAGAGGCACTATGGGCAGAGCTGCTTGTGGATGTGGCACTGTGGAGCTCTGCATCCTCTGGAGCAGCCTGGGGCTCTGGATCCTCAGTAGCAGCCTTGGAGAATTTTTTCCAAAAAGCTTAGTAAAACATTCTACAGTTATTCCAGGGCTCTCTCACAGCAAGATTTCAGCTCATCGTAATGCTTCTCTCCTAAGAAGTGATCCTATGAACATAACTGATAAAATCTGGTGGGGAAGGAAAATTCAAATATTTAAAAAAAAGTTTGCATTGTAATCTTCACAGGTTTTAACTCACTCCCATCAAATCCATTAGGAACTCCCATGAGAAACTGCAAAACAGCAGGTTGATCACCCACAGTTAAAGCAAATATCTTCTCTGCAAACATAAATGCCTTCTCTAAAGAACATTGTGTCTGAGGTATCCTTTTGATGGGTGGACATTCTGTAATAGTGGGTGGTTGGTATGGAGGTGGACACAAATGCAAAGTACCACAGAATTTATTTAAAACAGAAAACCTGATCAAATCAAATGTATTTGTATAGTGCTTTTTACAACTGATGTTGTCACAAAGCAGCATCACAGAATTCATGTAAGTTTTGACATGAAATGTAAAAAATGTGAAAAATCCCCAGGTGAGCAAGCAAAGGGCGACAGTGGCACAGAGAATCTCCCTCAGAGCTGTGGAAGAAAGCTTGGGAGGAACCAAGGTTCACACGGGGAACTATCCTCCTCTGATCAGTCTACTGGTAATAATAGTTAGTCTGTGAGGGGCAGCTCCAAGGCCAGTGGTGGTGGCTGGAGCATGGGCAGCTGGTCTGAAGCGTGGAACAGGAGCTCAACAGTCATTCATCAGTGTCCAGACGGACAGACGGACAGGGGGGCAGTCGTTTACACAGAAAAAGGTAGAGGGATGGAGTTAGTTTTGATCTGTTTGGGTGAATTTAAAGCAGAAAATGTCTCTATTTTATGACCATTATTAATTACATTATACATGTTACCGTTAGGCCCAGTTATAAAAAGCCATGACATTAACTTTCACTGCTATGCAGACGACATGCAATTGTATATTCAGCCAAGCCCGATGACAAACACAGATTAAAGAAAGCAGAGGTGCAAAGGCTGGCTTCAGGGCTATGCCACCTCCAGCCACCAGGGGAGGCAGCAGGTGATCTCTGGACCCAATCAGACTTGATGGTAAACACCTGAGGACAGCCCTTATAGGCAAAGCGACACAGAAACACATTGCTAGATCTTTGTCTCTTTCTGAGTCACAAGAAACAGTAAGTAATTTTGTTAGAGGGTTGAGAGTTCCTACACTCCCACTCATCCTTACACTTCTCAAGCCATTTATGTCTTTACAGTTGTTGTATTAAAAAAAAATTAGTTCTAATTTTCCCTTTCTCTTTGGAAAGCCAGTTTTCCCCTGGTGTCCTTTGTTCTTTTCCCGCCAAAACCCAAGGGCTGGTTTCTATAATCACCTGTCTGTTTCCCACCCATTTTCAGGATTTTACTTAAGGCACTGTATCACCAGTTCTCTCCACTGCAGCCTTAGCGCAGTGGCAAAGAACTGACCTAGTAACACAGCAGCCCTGGTTCTTGCTCTTGGGTCCTGTTAAATTACATTTAATTAAAGTGACCCATTACAAGAGGACTGTTTAAAAGATGTGAAAGGCTGGATGTTGCATAAGTTTCTCCTTCTTAACAGTAATAACAGAATTTCTGGTTCTGGGTCCAAAAGTGGCAAGAAATAAATGATCAGATTTAATATTAAATCTCGCTGACTTTCCAGTTAAACCCGGTTCAGCCGCAAAAAAAACTTGGTGTCATAATTGACCCGGATTTATCATTTGATCAACACATAGGCAGTAATCACTAGGACAGCTTTTTTACATCTTCACAACATCACCAGGATAAGAAATGCCTCATCCCTGCAGGACACAGACACATTAGTACATGCCTTTATTACTTGCTGCAGCCAGGGTCCTCACTAAAACTATAAAATTTGAACATATCAGTCCAGTTATATCATCACTTCATTGGCTGCCTGTGAAATTCTGCATCGATTATAAAATTCTGTTATTAACGTATAAAGCCCTACATGGGCTCGCTCCTGAATTCCTTCAAGATACTATTTCCTAGTTTATGAGCCTCCACATTTACTCAGATCACAGAGTACTGGATTTTTAATAGTTCCCAGAATTCAGAAAACCTCAGCTGGGGGAAGAGCTTTTTCTTATAAAGCCCCCCAAATCTGGAATGATCTTCTAAAACCAACCCCAAGTTGATGATGTTTTTCCATACATTTTCAAATGCAAGGCAAGATGGAAATTGTCCTGTCACTGTTTGGTCTCTATTTTTAAAAAGAAAAAAAAAATTCCTGTGTTCTGCACCAACCATATAATGTGTATCTTTCTGTGCAACAATGGTGGAATTGGTGAACCTCTTACCATATTGGCTTCAGAGAGACACTGACACTCTGAGAAGCTCTTTTTATACCCAATCATGTTGTCAATTGACCTAATTAGTGTTAATTGGTCTTCCAGCTGTTCGTTATATGCTCAATTTCCTTTTTCCAGCCACTTATTGCTACTTGTCCCAACTTTTCTGGAATTTTTTGGTTTGTATAAAATAAAGTCTTAGGTGGGAGTTATTTTAATTAGTAAGCTGGGAATTTTAGGGGAATAACTGTAGTAAAGTGTAGGGTTATTTATGTCAGTATGATTTGTGTTTTTGTTATTAGATTCAGGGATTTTGCAGAAGGAGGCATATAGTATGTGGGGAAGCAAACCAGCCCCAGTGAAAACTTTGTAGGTTCACCTTTGAGTGGTTGAAGGTTATGGAGGTGTGTGAGAGCATGTGTGAGAGCCTAACTCTGTAAGGGAGAAGCAATGGGATTAATATAGGCTAACCTTGTCTTTTTCATTCCTTTGCTGTAGGTTACCTTGCCTGTTTTGTTTTGCTTAACATTTGTTGAAATAGTCTAGACGGGAGATTACGGTGTTAGCGGTGTTGCATGTTGAGTTAGGTATGGCCTAATCTTCCTTATGTTGAATAGTGAGAAGAGGCACAATCAAGCTACAGCAGTAATGTGATCTGTGAAGGTCAGCTGGTCATCAACCATGACACTCAGGTTTCTTACAACCTTGATGGGAGCCACTGATAGGGACTCTAGCTTGATGCTGATGTTGTGGAGAATAGCTTGCTTGACTGGGAGGGCCAGCAGTTCAGTTTTGGATAAATTCAATTGAAGGTGATGTTCCTTCATCCATGTAGATATGTCAGAGAGACAGTCAGAGATTCGAGTTGCCACTGAAGTGTCACCTGGAGGAAAGGATAAATAGAGCTGTGTGTCATCTGCATAGCAGTGATAGGAGAAGCCGTGTGAATGTATGATTGGGCCTAGAGAGGTGGTGTACAAAGCAAAGAGGAGGGGAACCAGCACTGAGCCTTGGGGCACACCTGTGGTGAGGTGGTGTCATGCTGATGTTTGTCCAAGCCATGACACATGCTTAGCATGAGAGGCCTGCTCTGATAGGGACCATGGCCAAGAAACCAGACACTAAGGTCTCAGGAGTAATCAAAGCATTACCTCCCAGAGCCCAGAGAACTGAAAACCCTGCCCCAGCCACCTGTTGCCAGGTGACTGAACCAAAACCTGGGAAGGTAGGTCCCGTGCAATACGTCACCTCCCAGACAGTTTTGGCTGGAGCTCCAATGCAGCGGATAGCTTCCTTACAGATTCCAGGGCATCCCCTTTGGAATACTTTCAGGAAGATACCAAGCTTCTACTACATTGGAACTCCAATGGATTGTGAACTGATGGTGGACAACAGGTAAATATCTGAAATCAGAGCACTCAACAAAATTGTCAGGCTTCTACCACCAGCACCAGCACCAGCCCCAGCCCTCCCCCACTCATTAAAATGACCCTCAGGTTCCATACATTACGTCATCTCCCTGTCTTGAATGGAGCTTTGATGCTGCTGATTGCTCCTTAGTCTAGTGTTTGTAGTTTTTGAGGTCTGGTGGTCTGGGAGATGAATATATTATTTTGAGCACTGTGGTCCAACTGGACGTGGATATGCACATTACTTCCCAGCATCCATGTGTTTTATTTCATACACTGTCCTCAAGATTCCTTGTACTGTTAATCACCTATCTGCATTTGGGCTCTTTAAAGACAGCTTTGATTTGATCTGTCTGTTCTAAATCAAGGGAACAGTGACAGGGTTGTGTGTAGTGTGTTAGTGTTGGTAGGTGGATTGGCGACTCAAAAGTGTCCGTAGGTGTGTGTGAGTGAATGTGTGTGTGTGTGTGTCTGTGTTGCCCTGTGAAGGACTGGTGCCCCCTCCAGGGTGTATTCCCGCCTTGCGCCCAATGATTCCAGGTAGGCCCTGGACCCACCGCGACCCTGAATTGGATAAGTGGTTACAGATAATGAATGAATGAATGAATGTTTGGTCGTGTTTTATTTTTGAACAGTGCTATATGCTACAGATCTCCTAGGGACCAGCTCCCTCCTCTCATAATGCCTCAAACAAAGTTCCAGAGCTCCCATAACCAACTCTCTCCTCTGTGGACTCTCCTCTCACTGCCCCATGCACTCTGTTGCATTGTCATAAAACGCCCACTAGGCGGCGGCATAGCTACTGGACATATGAACCTTTCTCCATGTTTAAGACTCCGTTTGCTGGAATATTTTGAATACAAGGAAGTTTAAGTTTTCAGTTTAAGTCCCACTAGAACACAATAAATTATTTTCTTGAATTATTTAACTATATTTCTGTTGTTCATTTCTGTGTTTAACAGATGTAAATTCTACAATCATATTCAATAATGGTCTTTTTCAAATGTCAAATTAAATATTTTTGAACATTATTTTGTATGCACGTAGACAAGACATACATTCTCAGATGAAATGCAGGCTTCAATGTAAAAAATACAGATGCTAATTTGGTGGGAGTCATAAGGCGGTGGGGTGTTTCTTTTGATGTGGAAAGTTTCTTTGTAGTTTTTCTGACGCTATGCTTTCTATCCGTTTTCCAACGAAGCGAAGCAATTTGAGCTAAACGCTTCGGATTTCCACAAGACGTTTTTGCGTTGCTTTGCTGCGTTACACGATTGCCTGGATACGTTCAGCTCCTTGAAAATTGATTGGCTGCGCGGCTCCCTCACTGTTAACACGCATTCACAACGATTTATTTTTTCATACGGCGCGTTTCAAACCGCGTTCTGTCGAACTATGCAGTATTTCAAAGTAGCACACAATCGTTAGTGTTACATTTAGTAGTGTAGAACTCCGAGCGTGGACTACTGAGGGATTTACGACAGACCCTCTTCTCGTCTCCAGTCCTGAGTGAACTATATTTTAGTTGTAGCTTCACCACTGGTTCAGCTTAACAAATCAATCTAAAGAAAGCTTTTCCGTTCAGCTTACGTTGCGGATAAAGTCGTAGAAGAATGGACCGCGTCACTCCGGTCAATTTTGTCCAGCACAAACCGAAGATGGCAACAGACTACACGCCTTACATGGAAATGAAGGTGACTGTAACGAATTTGTGTTTTGATGCTTATGTATTTTTAATATGGAAAGCTGAAATGTCCAGATCTCTCTCTTTTGAAATAAGAGTCTGACGTATCGCGTGTAAACGATGTTAAAATTCCAGAATGTGTCTTCACTCTGTCCAAATATGGAGAAAGTTTAGCTCCATGCTGCAGTACTCCTTATTTCTTCAGCATCAATGGACCCTGAAGAGAAGGAGTACTGCAGCATGGACTGAAAGGGAACTAGTTAGGGCAACCAATCAGAACCCAAATGATTTACATATGAGATCTTAAAGTGCCCCTCTGGTAATCGATTAAACCCTTAAGACTTTTCTGCTTTCAGAATAAGGTATTTAGATGGTATTTCCAGTAAAAAAAAGTCCCACTTGAACTCTACATTGTCGCCTTCTTTCATTCCTGCAGCCCAGAAGTGCTGCCCTGCAAGGGACAAGACAAGAGCGGTAACAGTATCCAGGACTGGGGACAACATAGTAGCGGTACAGGATCCTGGACTGAGGACAAGATACGAGTGGAAACAGGAGCCTGGACAGGGGACAAGACAGGAGCAGAAACAGGAGCCTGGACTGGAGCAGAAGCAGGAGTCTGGACTGGGGACAAGACAGGAGCGGTAACAGTATCCAGGACTGGGGACAACATAGTAGCGGTAACAGGATCCTGGACTGAGGACAAGACAGGAGCAGAAACAGGAGCCTGGACTGGAGCGGTAACAGGATCCTGGACTGAGGACAAGATACGAGTGGAAACAGGAGCCTGGACTGGGGACAAGACAGGAGTGGAAACAGGAGCCTGGACTGGGGACAAGACAGGAGTGGAAACAGGAGCCTGGACTGGGGACAAGACAGGGGCGGAAACAGGATCCTGGACTGGGGACAGGAGAAGAAGAGGCACTATGGGCAGAGCTGCTTGTGGATGTGGCACTGTGGAGCTCTGCATCCTCTGGAGCAGCCTGGGGCTCTGGATCCTCAGTAGCAGCCTTGGAGAATTTTTTCCAAAAAGCTTAGTAAAACATTCTACAGTTATTCCAGGGCTCTCTCACAGCAAGATTTCAGCTCATCGTAATGCTTCTCTCCTAAGAAGTGATCCTATGAACATAACTGATAAAATCTGGTGGGGAAGGAAAATTCAAATATTTAAAAAAAAGTTTGCATTGTAATCTTCACAGGTTTTAACTCACTCCCATCAAATCCATTAGGAACTCCCATGAGAAACTGCAAAACAGCAGGTTGATCACCCACAGTTAAAGCAAATATCTTCTCTGCAAACATAAATGCCTTCTCTAAAGAACATTGTGTCTGAGGTATCCTTTTGATGGGTGGACATTCTGTAATAGTGGGTGGTTGGTATGGAGGTGGACACAAATGCAAAGTACCACAGAATTTATTTAAAACAGAAAACCTGATCAAATCAAATGTATTTGTATAGTGCTTTTTACAACTGATGTTGTCACAAAGCAGCATCACAGAATTCATGTAAGTTTTGACATGAAATGTAAAAAATGTGAAAAATCCCCAGGTGAGCAAGCAAAGGGCGACAGTGGCACAGAGAATCTCCCTCAGAGCTGTGGAAGAAAGCTTGGGAGGAACCAAGGTTCACACGGGGAACTATCCTCCTCTGATCAGTCTACTGGTAATAATAGTTAGTCTGTGAGGGGCAGCTCCAAGGCCAGTGGTGGTGGCTGGAGCATGGGCAGCTGGTCTGAAGCGTGGAACAGGAGCTCAACAGTCATTCATCAGTGTCCAGACGGACAGGGGGGCAGTCGTTTACACAGAAAAAGGTAGAGGGATGGAGTTAGTTTTGATCTGTTTGGGTGAATTTAAAGCAGAAAATGTCTCTATTTTATGACCATTATTAATTACATTATACATGTTACCGTTAGGCCCAGTTATAAAAAGCCATGACATTAACTTTCACTGCTATGCAGACGACATGCAATTGTATATTCAGCCAAGCCCGATGACAAACACAGATTAAAGAAAGCAGAGGTGCAAAGGCTGGCTTCAGGGCTATGCCACCTCCAGCCACCAGGGGAGGCAGCAGGTGATCTCTGGACCCAATCAGACTTGATGGTAAACACCTGAGGACAGCCCTTATAGGCAAAGCGACACAGAAACACATTGCTAGATCTTTGTCTCTTTCTGAGTCACAAGAAACAGTAAGTAATTTTGTTAGAGGGTTGAGAGTTCCTACACTCCCACTCATCCTTACACTTCTCAAGCCATTTATGTCTTTACAGTTGTTGTATTAAAAAAAAATTAGTTCTAATTTTCCCTTTCTCTTTGGAAAGCCAGTTTTCCCCTGGTGTCCTTTGTTCTTTTCCCGCCAAAACCCAAGGGCTGGTTTCTATAATCACCTGTCTGTTTCCCACCCATTTTCAGGATTTTACTTAAGGCACTGTATCACCAGTTCTCTCCACTGCAGCCTTAGCGCAGTGGCAAAGAACTGACCTAGTAACACAGCAGCCCTGGTTCTTGCTCTTGGGTCCTGTTAAATTACATTTAATTAAAGTGACCCATTACAAGAGGACTGTTTAAAAGATGTGAAAGGCTGGATGTTGCATAAGTTTCTCCTTCTTAACAGTAATAACAGAATTTCTGGTTCTGGGTCCAAAAGTGGCAAGAAATAAATGATCAGATTTAATATTAAATCTCGCTGACTTTCCAGTTAAACCCGGTTCAGCCGCAAAAAAAACTTGGTGTCATAATTGACCCGGATTTATCATTTGATCAACACATAGGCAGTAATCACTAGGACAGCTTTTTTACATCTTCACAACATCACCAGGATAAGAAATGCCTCATCCCTGCAGGACACAGACACATTAGTACATGCCTTTATTACTTGCTGCAGCCAGGGTCCTCACTAAAACTATAAAATTTGAACATATCAGTCCAGTTATATCATCACTTCATTGGCTGCCTGTGAAATTCTGCATCGATTATAAAATTCTGTTATTAACGTATAAAGCCCTACATGGGCTCGCTCCTGAATTCCTTCAAGATACTATTTCCTAGTTTATGAGCCTCCACATTTACTCAGATCACAGAGTACTGGATTTTTAATAGTTCCCAGAATTCAGAAAACCTCAGCTGGGGGAAGAGCTTTTTCTTATAAAGCCCCCCAAATCTGGAATGATCTTCTAAAACCAACCCCAAGTTGATGATGTTTTTCCATACATTTTCAAATGCAAGGCAAGATGGAAATTGTCCTGTCACTGTTTGGTCTCTATTTTTAAAAAGAAAAAAAAAATTCCTGTGTTCTGCACCAACCATATAATGTGTATCTTTCTGTGCAACAATGGTGGAATTGGTGAACCTCTTACCATATTGGCTTCAGAGAGACACTGACACTCTGAGAAGCTCTTTTTATACCCAATCATGTTGTCAATTGACCTAATTAGTGTTAATTGGTCTTCCAGCTGTTCGTTATATGCTCAATTTCCTTTTTCCAGCCACTTATTGCTACTTGTCCCAACTTTTCTGGAATTTTTTGGTTTGTATAAAATAAAGTCTTAGGTGGGAGTTATTTTAATTAGTAAGCTGGGAATTTTAGGGGAATAACTGTAGTAAAGTGTAGGGTTATTTATGTCAGTATGATTTGTGTTTTTGTTATTAGATTCAGGGATTTTGCAGAAGGAGGCATATAGTATGTGGGGAAGCAAACCAGCCCCAGTGAAAACTTTGTAGGTTCACCTTTGAGTGGTTGAAGGTTATGGAGGTGTGTGAGAGCATGTGTGAGAGCCTAACTCTGTAAGGGAGAAGCAATGGGATTAATATAGGCTAACCTTGTCTTTTTCATTCCTTTGCTGTAGGTTACCTTGCCTGTTTTGTTTTGCTTAACATTTGTTGAAATAGTCTAGACGGGAGATTACGGTGTTAGCGGTGTTGCATGTTGAGTTAGGTATGGCCTAATCTTCCTTATGTTGAATAGTGAGAAGAGGCACAATCAAGCTACAGCAGTAATGTGATCTGTGAAGGTCAGCTGGTCATCAACCATGACACTCAGGTTTCTTACAACCTTGATGGGAGCCACTGATAGGGACTCTAGCTTGATGCTGATGTTGTGGAGAATAGCTTGCTTGACTGGGAGGGCCAGCAGTTCAGTTTTGGATAAATTCAATTGAAGGTGATGTTCCTTCATCCATGTAGATATGTCAGAGAGACAGTCAGAGATTCGAGTTGCCACTGAAGTGTCACCTGGAGGAAAGGATAAATAGAGCTGTGTGTCATCTGCATAGCAGTGATAGGAGAAGCCGTGTAAATGTATGATTGGGCCTAGAGAGGTGGTGTACAAAGCAAAGAGGAGGGGAACCAGCACTGAGCCTTGGGGCACACCTGTGGTGAGGTGGTGTCATGCTGATGTTTGTCCAAGCCATGACACATGCTTAGCATGAGAGGCCTGCTCTGATAGGGACCATGGCCAAGAAACCAGACACTAAGGTCTCAGGAGTAATCAAAGCATTACCTCCCAGAGCCCAGAGAACTGAAAACCCTGCCCCAGCCACCTGTTGCCAGGTGACTGAACCAAAACCTGGGAAGGTAGGTCCCGTGCAATACGTCACCTCCCAGACAGTTTTGGCTGGAGCTCCAATGCAGCGGATAGCTTCCTTACAGATTCCAGGGCATCCCCTTTGGAATACTTTCAGGAAGATACCAAGCTTCTACTACATTGGAACTCCAATGGATTGTGAACTGATGGTGGACAACAGGTAAATATCTGAAATCAGAGCACTCAACAAAATTGTCAGGCTTCTACCACCAGCACCAGCACCAGCCCCAGCCCTCCCCCACTCATTAAAATGACCCTCAGGTTCCATACATTACGTCATCTCCCTGTCTTGAATGGAGCTTTGATGCTGCTGATTGCTCCTTAGTCTAGTGTTTGTAGTTTTTGAGGTCTGGTGGTCTGGGAGATGAATATATTATTTTGAGCACTGTGGTCCAACTGGACGTGGATATGCACATTACTTCCCAGCATCCATGTGTTTTATTTCATACACTGTCCTCAAGATTCCTTGTACTGTTAATCACCTATCTGCATTTGGGCTCTTTAAAGACAGCTTTGATTTGATCTGTCTGTTCTAAATCAAGGGAACAGTGACAGGGTTGTGTGTAGTGTGTTAGTGTTGGTAGGTGGATTGGCGACTCAAAAGTGTCCGTAGGTGTGTGTGAGTGAATGTGTGTGTGTCTGTGTCTGTGTTGCCCTGTGAAGGACTGGTGCCCCCTCCAGGGTGTATTCCCGCCTTGCGCCCAATGATTCCAGGTAGGCCCTGGACCCACCGCGACCCTGAATTGGATAAGTGGTTACAGATAATGAATGAATGAATGAATGAATGAATGTTTGGTCGTGTTTTATTTTTGAACAGTGCTATATGCTACAGACCTCCTAGGGACCAGCTCCCTCCTCTCATAATGCCTCAAACAAAGTTCCAGAGCTCCCATAACCAACTCTCTCCTCTGTGGACTCTCCTCTCACTGCCCCATGCACTCTGTTGCATTGTCATAAAACGCCCACTAGGCGGCGGCATAGCTACTGGACATATGAACCTTTCTCCATGTTTAAGACTCCGTTTGCTGGAATATTTTGAATACAAGGAAGTTTAAGTTTTCAGTTTAAGTCCCACTAGAACACAATAAATTATTTTCTTGAATTATTTAACTATATTTCTGTTGTTCATTTCTGTGTTTAACAGATGTAAATTCTACAATCATATTCAATAATGGTCTTTTTCAAATGTCAAATTAAATATTTTTGAACATTATTTTGTATGCACGTAGACAAGACATACATTCTCAGATGAAATGCAGGCTTCAATGTAAAAAATACAGATGCTAATTTGGTGGGAGTCATAAGGCGGTGGGGTGTTTCTTTTGATGTGGAAAGTTTCTTTGTAGTTTTTCTGACGCTATGCTTTCTATCCGTTTTCCAACGAAGCGAAGCAATTTGAGCTAAACGCTTCGGATTTCCACAAGACGTTTTTGCGTTGCTTTGCTGCGTTACACGATTGCCTGGATACGTTCAGCTCCTTGAAAATTGATTGGCTGCGCGGCTCCCTCACTGTTAACACGCATTCACAACGATTTATTTTTTCATACGGCGCGTTTCAAACCGCGTTCTGTCGAACTATGCAGTATTTCAAAGTAGCACACAATCGTTAGTGTTACATTTAGTAGTGTAGAACTCCGAGCGTGGACTACTGAGGGATTTACGACAGACCCTCTTCTCGTCTCCAGTCCTGAGTGAACTATATTTTAGTTGTAGCTTCACCACTGGTTCAGCTTAACAAATCAATCTAAAGAAAGCTTTTCCGTTCAGCTTACGTTGCGGATAAAGTCGTAGAAGAATGGACCGCGTCACTCCGGTCAATTTTGTCCAGCACAAACCGAAGATGGCAACAGACTACACGCCTTACATGGAAATGAAGGTGACTGTAACGAATTTGTGTTTTGATGCTTATGTATTTTTAATATGGAAAGCTGAAATGTCCAGATCTCTCTCTTTTGAAATAAGAGTCTGACGTATCGCGTGTAAACGATGTTAAAATTCCAGAATGTGTCTTCACTCTGTCCAAATATGGAGAAAGTTTAGCTCCATGCTGCAGTACTCCTTATTTCTTCAGCATCAATGGACCCTGAAGAGAAGGAGTACTGCAGCATGGACTGAAAGGGAACAAGTTAGGGCAACCAATCAGAACCCAAATGATTTACATATGAGATCTTAAAGTGCCCCTCTGGTAATCGATTAAACCCTTAAGACTTTTCTGCTTTCAGAATAAGGTATTTAGATGGTATTTCCAGTAAAAAAGTCTCACTTGAACTCTACATTGTCGCCTTCTTTCATTCCTGCAGCCCAGAAGTGCTGCCCTGCAAGTTGACTGGAGTGGTTCATAAGGTTTGTGATCTAAAAAACCCTGGCTGTCTGAATTTGTGTGTTATGTTCATATCTCATGTCTTTTCTCCCTAGTCAAATGTGGACGACACAAATCTTCTCAATAAAAACACTACAAAACCAAAGCAGAGTAAAGGTAAACTACAGCACAAAAGCTATTCTTTTAAAATGAAAGATCAGTTACATGCTCACGTTTTTAAATACTTCCTCTGTGTCTTATGCCTGGCTTTCAGAGGAAGGCCATGGCCTGAGTTTACAGCTGGGGGGAGAGTATGAGCAGAAAAAACAAAAACTTAAAGAACTTCGCCTGGATTACAGACACTATGTGGCAAAGGTGAGAGCTTACATATCCAGAGGAATCTCGTGGTTGGTGGTAATCTAGTAGTTTATATTGGGTTTATCTTCTAGAAAAAAGAGCTGGGAGCTGGGGATCCATACACTCAACCACAAATATGGCCTCCTCCCCTCAGAGAGAGAAGATCTACAAAGGTGAATTTGTATTTGTAATTTATCATCTCATAATGAGGTCTGCTTTTCTGATGAGGGATCTGTGATAGTAGAGGAAAGAACTATCTGAAATTACACTATGATATTCAGTGTACGTCTGAGATACCCTATAGGAGGTTGTCTGGGGCGGCACTTCGGGGAGGGGGGGGGGGGCATTTCAGTTAATTATAACAAATAATTGCACATTATTATGCACATTTTCTGCCCTGTTGGCCAGTCCCATGTCTATCACCTGAACTGGGATTTGCTCACTCTTGTTGACAGTTGGGAGATAAGGTGTCCAGTAGCAACTGTTTGAGTTGACATGGCCTTTGTTTCTGGACTGTATAACATTGTAATTCACTGCTGGTTTAGTGACCTTGGTTGATAACTCATAGATATTTAATGACTATATTTAGGCTTCATATATTATTGAATGGTATGGTGCACATGTATTAGTCTTTTGATCCTGTTTACCCAAAATGGCATTCAGAAGAGAAGAATCACTACAAAAAATATCAATAATATCCCTCATTCTGACAAAGCTTGTGTATTTAATTGTCTTATTAGAGCACTAACTTTTTAAAGTTTCAGTCATGTACAGTAACCTCTATGGCTCTCTTCAACTCCAGCCTCCAGGTAGAGACCCTTTTGGCTCTGCAACTCCCAGCCACACACTGCATTCTCCAGACCCACGAGGACAACGGAACAGCCCTAGCCTAGAGAGGCTGCTCTTCTCCAAGAGGGATGTTGGCACAGTAACAGATCCAGCAGTTAGAAGTGTCCCGAGACCACCTCAGAGGCGCTGGGAGGAGACACTGGAAAGAAAGCTCAAACATTACACATCTGAGGAGGAGCTGAACTCAGAGGAAGAGCAAGAGGAGCTTGAGCTTCTCCAGAAAAAGAGAGTCAGAAACCGCCAGGTACCTGGACACGCTACCAGGAGGGAGAGGAGGATTCAGCACTCTGTTAACAGGTGCATCTCAATACTCTTGAGTTCTGTTGCTCTTAGCCATATTAGAAATAGTCAGTTTTTCTCTTTGTTTAATAGGTAAATCCATAAAATATTCACAATTTTTATTAGTAAGAGGGACACAAGCAAGGATTTGTTGAATATATATAATATATATATATATATATATATATATATATATATATATATATATATATATATATATATATATATATATATATATATATATATATATATATAGAGAGAGAGAGAGAGAGAGAGAGAGAAGCATGGTGAAGCAATAATGAGATTTGGTTGGTGGCTCTTTTTTTTAAATTGTTACGGAGTATCAGTTTTGTGAAGGTTAATATCACAACAAGAGTTTAAAGTAATGTAGGCAGACACTTTTCGTAGTGTCTATTTATATTTGTAGTTTGTGTCCATCAGATTCCATTTATCATCCCTTCAACATCTCTGCACTTAAACTGATTGCTTTCTAACTCAGAGTCGCCCAGGAGAGGAGAGAAGCAGAGGTATCTTTGGTTAATGAAGAGGAGAACAGACAGACCCCACTGGCAACCATTAAAACCAAGTACTGATCTCTGGCAATTAAAATAATTGGATTTGAGGTGCTTGGGTTTTAAATGAGAAAGAGACAAGTGTGCGTTAAACAGCTGAGGGGGTAGTTTTTCTGACCCTGCACAGGGTTGATCTGTACAGGTAAATTTTCTTTTATTGATTGGGAGCTTTCTTGGGTGGGAGAAGTGATGGGAACGGGACAACGGGACAGGACAGAGCTGCTAGCAAGAAGAACATGGTGGACTTTGCCACAGGACTTATGATTGGTAAGGCTAATGGCTTTAAAACCTCTATTGTCTAAATAATATTTCAGTATGCCAAGGAGAAACGTCGACTGAATGAGCTGAAATGGGAGAAAATAAATTACTCCAAGGCTTTTCAAGACATTTAAAAGGCTCCAGTGCCCCTCTGTGATCACACACACACACATTTCCAAATAAACGAATGTAGTCACAGTCTGTTTTGCTGTGTCTCAGCTGGAAAAGGAAGCACAAGAACATTTAGGCTCAGTCTCACATCCCAGTCCTT
Organism: Hoplias malabaricus; assembly: GCF_029633855.1. Lineage (NCBI taxonomy): Eukaryota > Metazoa > Chordata > Actinopteri > Characiformes > Erythrinidae > Hoplias > Hoplias malabaricus. The sequence continues at coordinate 1,801,688 of NC_089810.1, forward strand.
ATTTGTGTGTACCCACAAATCTGCAAAGTTCTAGTGTCCCAATTTTCATTCAAAGAAGTGCTTGAGTTCCCTCAGTGAACCCAGCACCAACACAGATGCCACTCCTGTCCCACACTTCTCCATTCAAAATAATAAAGCAGCGAATACCGCATTGAGCAACAATTTTCTGTTCTCTGCATCTACCACTTACACTTTATATAAGAGGGAGTTTCTTAATGCGCTACTCATTAAAGCTAAACTTATTTGGAATAATCTTTTAGTGTAGTCTGTCCTTTTCACAGAGACACTCAAACTCTCAATGTTAAGAGGTTACAGCTGAAACTGATATTGCACTAATCTTTAAGGGCTGAATAATCAAATTATGGCAATATACCATTAAAAATAGTGAATTTTCTTCCTGTAAAACACCATGATGTGTCACAAGAACCACACATGACTGATAATAAGCTCAGAATTTGAACACAGGCTGTAGCAACCATTTAATGAGAAAACAGGCTTAGCTCATGGTCAGTACACAGAGTCGACTCCTCGCCACATGGTCAGGAACACAACTATGGGGCTGAGCCTGCTGGCTTGATTTTGATAAGTGTGGGATAATGAATAAAACATGCTAGAGGTATTTCAGGGCATTGTTTGGAGGGTGGAAAGTGGGAAACGTAAAATAGTTTAGGCATAAAGCGATAAAAGTAAGATATAAGAGTTTCCCAAAATGGAGTGAAATGAAGCAGTAAATAAACCATTCAAATAAATAATTTCTGAAAACACCCAACTTTTCACCATCCAATCAAATCTAGATGTATAATCATATCCCGCCCGCATCAGCAGTCCCGCTTCACTCAGATATACTCCACGTTAAAGAAAGATATGTTGCAAAGTGCACTTCAGCTTGTGGCTCCAGGCCCGTGCCAGGGTCTGTCTTTTCTCTACAGTACGATTAAGATTGTCTTAACCGTCAGCAAATATATCACAATGTGGGTGTTATTACAAGTGGAAATACTATGGATTTATTCATATTTAAGAAAAATGCAAAATACCTTGTTTTACATAATTATGCAAATCATTTTCACTGAAAAGATAATGGGTCAAAATGAACTCTCAAAATCTGATATATTTGCCCACTGCAAACCTTTTCCCTAAAGAGCTTTGGTTAGGACTGGCTTTATGCACAACTCTCAGCCTGTGGAGGATCCTTCATCCAGAGGTCCTTGAGATTCCAGTGAGACCAGCATCTTCAAATACCTGTTAGATGCTCAGCAAAGGCTTTTTAAAATAGCATTCATTTGGCAGAGAGAAACTTTCCTTAACAAGCCTTTATCCGACCATATTCATCTGTGCTCTGAATCACTGTCTGTGTACGGTCCGATGGTCGTGAAACATCACATCTTTGCAGGCATTTTGCAAGACCATGCAATAAAAACCACAAGAAGGATGTATTTCATTTACGAAATACAAAATATTCTCTTCCGCAGCCCACATGCCAAGCTGCTCGTCTCCTGCTTCAGGAGATTGGTCTTGGACTTTCCTTTGAAACCTGACACACACACACACACACACACACACAGGTTGTGCAGAGTAGCAGACGATCCAGAAACTCTTACAAACACCTTCCATTACACAATGCAAGAGGGTGGATCATATGTCGGCTCTGAACCTTCAGAAATTCTGAACTTTCCTGAAGTGGAATTTCAGTATAGAGTTAGGATGTAAACAATGTCACTTGAGGATACGAAAAGAGGTTCTGAATTTTTCATTGTGGTAGTGATAGGAACCCACCATCTGAGGACTTAATACTTCTGAATTGTTAATGAAGAGCCTCAGATTTTTGAGGCGTTTGTGTTTTCATGATGACACCTAGTTTCCACCATGACTGCAGTCTCTGCAACTGGCCATTTCTCATCACAGAAGTCAGAGTGACTTTATCTGAGAATCTGAAGATGTTTCTGGTCATGTGTATCCACAGGTGTTGTCATACACAGTATAAACATATGGGCATTTTTAACACACAGACACCAAGGACACTAAATAGGCTGAAAATAAATGCTGACCAGCCTTCCACAGGGCGGTTCTCTGCTCATTGTTAGAGTTGAAGGCCTTTGCGAAGCTATGGGACTCCAGCAGACAGTCCAGCAGTTTGAAAAGCTGCTCAGAGGTCAGGTAGCGGTACATTCCCTGGTCCTGCGTCTCCACATGCACATCGGCATCCGGAACATCTCTCTGCATTCAAGACACACACACATTTTATAAATATATACATATATATATTAGGAATGGTCCCTTCTTTGCACTTGATCTAATCTCTGTGTTTTCATACGGCAAGCAGAAGTGTATTTGGCAGCCTATTGTTAACATTTCATTCTTAGTTTTCATGCCTAGTTTTACACTCTGGACCAATAGAGAGTGTTGCCGTATTTTATTTTTGTAAAGAGCGTTTAAAATTCACTTGTGGTGAAATTTGATGTAAATGGTCTTGATGATAATTTGGGTCTTGATCATTTTTAAACCTGGAGTTAAATTAAAGTTTAATAAATATTTATTGTTTAGTGGATTTGGGTCCATTTCATTATATTTGGGATGAAGGGAAAAGTGTAAACTGGATGTTCTGCAGTTCTGTGGCTGGGAAGAAGACAATGTTGCCGATGGTCTGGATGAGCTCCAGCTGCACCACACACTTTATGAGTAATGCTGTAAAGAGCCGCTGCTCCCGGGCTTCTGCAGAAGACACACACACACACAAAAAACACTCTTAGTAAAACCCTCACTATGACTCAGCTGGTCACTTCAGAGCCATGTGACAGTAAACTGATGAGGAATCCAAAGAAGGAGGCATTGTCTACAATGATGTTTCTTCATGTTATGAAGTAATTATGCTGACATCCAGGGGCTTGGATGTATCAGAAATCCTCTACTACATCTTTTCTAAACATGGCTACCTCCATGCTGTGGAGCATAAAGACTTTATCCGATGTGAAACATTTCAAAAAATATTTTCTCTAAAAATACTAGGTTTTACTGGTGAAAGTGGCTCGTTTAAATTGATCAAATAATTACAAAAACATCTTAAGCACGATTTCAAAAGACTGGGAAAAAATGAACTACGAATGTGGCTCCAGTTTTAAGCTGTTAATGAGTCAGGGTCACAATAGCAAAATAACAAAAAGCACACTGCATTAATGCCATGTTTACAGACTTTACAGTGAGTATGTGATTTCTGAATGAAAATCTAGGGTCTGAACTGTAGGGGCGCAGAGCACATTAAATACTGCTGTGGGGTGCTATGACCAGGAGAACAATTTGGAATAATTTAGATTTAAATCAGACAAACTGTAATATCTTATGAACAAATTGTTGTGTATAAGTTAATCACTGATAAATAACAGTAATAATAATAATAATTAGGTCGGGGCAATTTATTGAAAATGAATCGAAATTGACATTCAGAACTTCTAATCGACATAATCTTGTCTCTATACTTTATATCAATAATTTTTAACTGTTTTTTAAAATTATTATTCAGTGTATGTTCATGTACTGTCCCTTCAGAACCAAGCGACCAAGACGTAGTGAATCTGCCCCTATGTGCCACATGGAAGCAACCTAAATGCCGAAGCTGACAATTGAGCAGCGTCTGTGTTTTGGGCGTGCTGTGTTTTGACTAAAACAAAGTCAAAAAGTAAAATGTAATGAATATTATTGGAGCACTTTTACAGCACATGCCTCGTCACTAAACGATAAGGGTCAAAAATACAAATACAATATAATTGTTCATTAATCTTAATCATGGTAAAATGTACCAGTAATTGTGATCTTGATATGCACTAATATCGTCCAGCACTAATAATATATATCCATCCATTATCTGTAACCGCTTATCCAATTCAGGGTCATAGTGGGTCCAGAGCCTACTTGGAATCATTGGGCGCAAGGCAGGAATACGCCCTGGAGGGGGCGCCAGTCCTTCACAGGGCAACACACACACATTCACTCACACCTACGGACACTTTTGAGTCGCCAATCCACCTGCAACGTGTGTTTTTGGACTGTGGGAGGAAACCGGAGCACCCGGAGGAAACCCACGCGGACACGGGGAGAACACACCACACTCCTCACAGACAGTCACCCGGAGCGGGAATCGAACCCACAACCTCCAGGTCCTTGGAGCTGTGTGACTGCGACACTACCTGCTGCGCCACCGTGCCGCAATGTTTATCTTTATTTTATTTTTATTTTTTTTCCACCATTAATGCAGTTCCCTGTCTTTTAGGGATGCAGAAGACCCAGAACAATTTGAAGAGTGCTATTTGAAGGGCTCAAGGTATCTTATAGCCATATTTTATTTGTTCTGTTATGATTTGGGGTGTCACGGTGGAGCAGCAGGTAGTGTCTCTGTCACAGCTCCAGGGTCCTGGAGCTTGTGGGTTCGAGTCCTGCTCCAAGTGACTGTCTGTGAGGAGTGTGGTGTGTTCTCCCTGTGTCTGCATGGGTTTCCTCCAGGTGACTGTCTGTGAGGAGTGTGGTGTGTTCTCCCTGTGTCTGCATGGGTTTCCTCCAGGTGACTGTCTGTGAGGTGTGTGGTGTGTTCTCCCTGTGTCTGCATGGGTTTCCTCCGGGTGACTGTCTGTGAGGAGTGTGGTGTGTTCTCCCTGTGTCTGCATGGGTTTCCTCCAGGTGACTGTCTGTGAGCAATGTGGTGTGTTCTCCCTGTGTCTGTGTGGGTTTCCTCCGGGTGACTGTCTGTGAGCAATGTGGTGTGTTCTCCCTGTGTCTGTGTGGGTTTCCTCCGGGTGACTGTCTGTGAGGAGTGTGGCGTGTTCTCCCTGTGTCTGCATGGGTTTCCTCCGGGTGCTCCGGTTTCCTCCCACAGTCCAAAAACATACATTGGTAGGTGGATTGGAGGCTCAGAAGTGTGGTGTAGGTAGGTGTGAGTGTGTGACTGAATGTGTGTGCTGCCCTGTGAGGGTCTGGCACCCCCTCCGGGGTATATTCCTACCTTGTGCCCAATGATTCCAGGTGGGCTCTAGACCCACCGTGACCCTGAACTGGATAAGCTGTATAATGAATGAATGTTATGATTTGTTTTTCCAAGCCATTCTTTGAGAAAATGATCCTTGTTTGTGCGCTGTGCTTGGAATAAAGGTGATCTGCCCCATTGTTTTAATTTCTTTTATTTTTTAATTCTATTCCCAGAAATGTCTATCCTGCCATGGTAATCAATTGGTTAATCTGACTTTTTATTTTCTTTGATCAGTGTGCACTGATCACATCCCAGAAGAGGTTGAAAACACTAGGAAGAGGACAAGAACACTGGTCTAAACAGGAGGTGATGGCTGTGATGAAACCTCTCAAGCCTCACATAACGAAAGGAAAACTGGCCACAATGGCAGAATGTCAGCGGTGCAAGGATGCTGAGGATCCTGTGTTGAAGGACCGAAGTGCACAAAATATAAGAGACTTTGTTAGAAATAGAGGGATCACATTTTAAAAGGAAAATTCAATTTAATGAAGAATTGCTTCAAGGACATGGGCTTGATTTTTGTTGACTTAGTTCTTTAACAATCTGAGAAAAGTGTGATGTTACACCTGCAGCATGTTAATTAAAGATGTGTTTAATTATTTGTTTGTTGTTATAACTGGAGCTGCAGTTAACGCTAACACAAGCGAGATGCTCATGTCCAGTTTGTTGTTTACAGGGACCTGTTCTGCTTAATCACATGTGTCTTTGGAATGCACCTGTTATGTTTGTGTTTGTGTGTGATCAAGTACCAGTAAACCACCTCTGTCCTTATAATACAGTGAAATGCCCTTTTTTGTGTATTGTTAAATCAGTGTCCTGGTAAAGTAGGCATGACCTCACAAACCTCTTGCCATAGGCAGGAGATTTTCAGGATGTCCCCATATACAAGCATGTTGTCAGGTGGACATAGTAAGAGCTTACATTTGTGTAGAAACAAATTAAGGTGATATTTGTGTTCTGTAAAAAGAGAGAATTTTTTGGTGTTTCCAGCAGTGCTGTAGGGCAAAGGGAAAGGTGGGTGCCACTAAACCACATTTTAACTGGTTTGGCAAGGGATGTCCTCATAAGACTTAGACCTGTGTGTGTGTGTGCAGCCTATAATCTCAGTTCAAAGTTTAATCATTCTCCTGCAAACCTTTTCCCTAAAGAGCTTTGGTTAGGACTGGCTTTATGCACAACTCTCAGCCTGTGGAGGATCCTTCATCCAGAGGTCCTTGAGATTCCAGTGAGACCAGCATCTTCAAATACCTGTTAGATGCTCAGCAAAGGCTTTTTAAAATAGCATTCATTTGGCAGAGAGAAACTTTCCTTAACAAGCCTTTATCCGACCATATTCATCTGTGCTCTGAATCACTGTCTGTGTACGGTCCGATGGTCGTGAAACATCACATCTTTGCAGGCATTTTGCAAGACCATGCAATAAAAACCACAAGAAGGATGTATTTCATTTACGAAATACAAAATATTCTCTTCCGCAGCCCACATGCCAAGCTGCTCGTCTCCTGCTTCAGGAGATTGGTCTTGGACTTTCCTTTGAAACCTGACACACACACACACACACACACACACAGGTTGTGCAGAGTAGCAGACGATCCAGAAACTCTTACAAACACCTTCCATTACACAATGCAAGAGGGTGGATCATATGTCGGCTCTGAACCTTCAGAAATTCTGAACTTTCCTGAAGTGGAATTTCAGTATAGAGTTAGGATGTAAACAATGTCACTTGAGGATACGAAAAGAGGTTCTGAATTTTTCATTGTGGTAGTGATAGGAACCCACCATCTGAGGACTTAATACTTCTGAATTGTTAATGAAGAGCCTCAGATTTTTGAGGCGTTTGTGTTTTCATGATGACACCTAGTTTCCACCATGACTGCAGTCTCTGCAACTGGCCATTTCTCATCACAGAAGTCAGAGTGACTTTATCTGAGAATCTGAAGATGTTTCTGGTCATGTGTATCCACAGGTGTTGTCATACACAGTATAAACATATGGGCATTTTTAACACACAGACACCAAGGACACTAAATAGGCTGAAAATAAATGCTGACCAGCCTTCCACAGGGCGGTTCTCTGCTCATTGTTAGAGTTGAAGGCCTTTGCGAAGCTATGGGACTCCAGCAGACAGTCCAGCAGTTTGAAAAGCTGCTCAGAGGTCAGGTAGCGGTACATTCCCTGGTCCTGCGTCTCCACATGCACATCGGCATCCGGAACATCTCTCTGCATTCAAGACACACACACATTTTATAAATATATACATATATATATTAGGAATGGTCCCTTCTTTGCACTTGATCTAATCTCTGTGTTTTCATACGGCAAGCAGAAGTGTATTTGGCAGCCTATTGTTAACATTTCATTCTTAGTTTTCATGCCTAGTTTTACACTCTGGACCAATAGAGAGTGTTGCCGTATTTTATTTTTGTAAAGAGCGTTTAAAATTCACTTGTGGTGAAATTTGATGTAAATGGTCTTGATGATAATTTGGGTCTTGATCATTTTTAAACCTGGAGTTAAATTAAAGTTTAATAAATATTTATTGTTTAGTGGATTTGGGTCCATTTCATTATATTTGGGATGAAGGGAAAAGTGTAAACTGGATGTTCTGCAGTTCTGTGGCTGGGAAGAAGACAATGTTGCCGATGGTCTGGATGAGCTCCAGCTGCACCACACACTTTATGAGTAATGCTGTAAAGAGCCGCTGCTCCCGGGCTTCTGCAGAAGACACACACACACACAAAAAACACTCTTAGTAAAACCCTCACTATGACTCAGCTGGTCACTTCAGAGCCATGTGACAGTAAACTGATGAGGAATCCAAAGAAGGAGGCATTGTCTACAATGATGTTTCTTCATGTTATGAAGTAATTATGCTGACATCCAGGGGCTTGGATGTATCAGAAATCCTCTACTACATCTTTTCTAAACATGGCTACCTCCATGCTGTGGAGCATAAAGACTTTATCCGATGTGAAACATTTCAAAAAATATTTTCTCTAAAAATACTAGGTTTTACTGGTGAAAGTGGCTCGTTTAAATTGATCAAATAATTACAAAAACATCTTAAGCACGATTTCAAAAGACTGGGAAAAAATGAACTACGAATGTGGCTCCAGTTTTAAGCTGTTAATGAGTCAGGGTCACAATAGCAAAATAACAAAAAGCACACTGCATTAATGCCATGTTTACAGACTTTACAGTGAGTATGTGATTTCTGAATGAAAATCTAGGGTCTGAACTGTAGGGGCGCAGAGCACATTAAATACTGCTGTGGGGTGCTATGACCAGGAGAACAATTTGGAATAATTTAGATTTAAATCAGACAAACTGTAATATCTTATGAACAAATTGTTGTGTATAAGTTAATCACTGATAAATAACAGTAATAATAATAATAATTAGGTCGGGGCAATTTATTGAAAATGAATCGAAATTGACATTCAGAACTTCTAATCGACATAATCTTGTCTCTATACTTTATATCAATAATTTTTAACTGTTTTTTAAAATTATTATTCAGTGTATGTTCATGTACTGTCCCTTCAGAACCAAGCGACCAAGACGTAGTGAATCTGCCCCTATGTGCCACATGGAAGCAACCTAAATGCCGAAGCTGACAATTGAGCAGCGTCTGTGTTTTGGGCGTGCTGTGTTTTGACTAAAACAAAGTCAAAAAGTAAAATGTAATGAATATTATTGGAGCACTTTTACAGCACATGCCTCGTCACTAAACGATAAGGGTCAAAAATACAAATACAATATAATTGTTCATTAATCTTAATCATGGTAAAATGTACCAGTAATTGTGATCTTGATATGCACTAATATCGTCCAGCACTAATAATATATATCCATCCATTATCTGTAACCGCTTATCCAATTCAGGGTCATAGTGGGTCCAGAGCCTACTTGGAATCATTGGGCGCAAGGCAGGAATACGCCCTGGAGGGGGCGCCAGTCCTTCACAGGGCAACACACACACATTCACTCACACCTACGGACACTTTTGAGTCGCCAATCCACCTGCAACGTGTGTTTTTGGACTGTGGGAGGAAACCGGAGCACCCGGAGGAAACCCACGCGGACACGGGGAGAACACACCACACTCCTCACAGACAGTCACCCGGAGCGGGAATCGAACCCACAACCTCCAGGTCCTTGGAGCTGTGTGACTGCGACACTACCTGCTGCGCCACCGTGCCGCAATGTTTATCTTTATTTTATTTTTATTTTTTTTCCACCATTAATGCAGTTCCCTGTCTTTTAGGGATGCAGAAGACCCAGAACAATTTGAAGAGTGCTATTTGAAGGGCTCAAGGTATCTTATAGCCATATTTTATTTGTTCTGTTATGATTTGGGGTGTCACGGTGGAGCAGCAGGTAGTGTCTCTGTCACAGCTCCAGGGTCCTGGAGCTTGTGGGTTCGAGTCCTGCTCCAAGTGACTGTCTGTGAGGAGTGTGGTGTGTTCTCCCTGTGTCTGCATGGGTTTCCTCCAGGTGACTGTCTGTGAGGAGTGTGGTGTGTTCTCCCTGTGTCTGCATGGGTTTCCTCCAGGTGACTGTCTGTGAGGTGTGTGGTGTGTTCTCCCTGTGTCTGCATGGGTTTCCTCCGGGTGACTGTCTGTGAGGAGTGTGGTGTGTTCTCCCTGTGTCTGCATGGGTTTCCTCCAGGTGACTGTCTGTGAGCAATGTGGTGTGTTCTCCCTGTGTCTGTGTGGGTTTCCTCCGGGTGACTGTCTGTGAGCAATGTGGTGTGTTCTCCCTGTGTCTGTGTGGGTTTCCTCCGGGTGACTGTCTGTGAGGAGTGTGGCGTGTTCTCCCTGTGTCTGCATGGGTTTCCTCCGGGTGCTCCGGTTTCCTCCCACAGTCCAAAAACATACATTGGTAGGTGGATTGGAGGCTCAGAAGTGTGGTGTAGGTAGGTGTGAGTGTGTGACTGAATGTGTGTGCTGCCCTGTGAGGGTCTGGCACCCCCTCCGGGGTATATTCCTACCTTGTGCCCAATGATTCCAGGTGGGCTCTAGACCCACCGTGACCCTGAACTGGATAAGCTGTATAATGAATGAATGTTATGATTTGTTTTTCCAAGCCATTCTTTGAGAAAATGATCCTTGTTTGTGCGCTGTGCTTGGAATAAAGGTGATCTGCCCCATTGTTTTAATTTCTTTTATTTTTTAATTCTATTCCCAGAAATGTCTATCCTGCCATGGTAATCAATTGGTTAATCTGACTTTTTATTTTCTTTGATCAGTGTGCACTGATCACATCCCAGAAGAGGTTGAAAACACTAGGAAGAGGACAAGAACACTGGTCTAAACAGGAGGTGATGGCTGTGATGAAACCTCTCAAGCCTCACATAACGAAAGGAAAACTGGCCACAATGGCAGAATGTCAGCGGTGCAAGGATGCTGAGGATCCTGTGTTGAAGGACCGAAGTGCACAAAATATAAGAGACTTTGTTAGAAATAGAGGGATCACATTTTAAAAGGAAAATTCAATTTAATGAAGAATTGCTTCAAGGACATGGGCTTGATTTTTGTTGACTTAGTTCTTTAACAATCTGAGAAAAGTGTGATGTTACACCTGCAGCATGTTAATTAAAGATGTGTTTAATTATTTGTTTGTTGTTATAACTGGAGCTGCAGTTAACGCTAACACAAGCGAGATGCTCATGTCCAGTTTGTTGTTTACAGGGACCTGTTCTGCTTAATCACATGTGTCTTTGGAATGCACCTGTTATGTTTGTGTTTGTGTGTGATCAAGTACCAGTAAACCACCTCTGTCCTTATAATACAGTGAAATGCCCTTTTTTGTGTATTGTTAAATCAGTGTCCTGGTAAAGTAGGCATGACCTCACAAACCTCTTGCCATAGGCAGGAGATTTTCAGGATGTCCCCATATACAAGCATGTTGTCAGGTGGACATAGTAAGAGCTTACATTTGTGTAGAAACAAATTAAGGTGATATTTGTGTTCTGTAAAAAGAGAGAATTTTTTGGTGTTTCCAGCAGTGCTGTAGGGCAAAGGGAAAGGTGGGTGCCACTAAACCACATTTTAACTGGTTTGGCAAGGGATGTCCTCATAAGACTTAGACCTGTGTGTGTGTGTGCAGCCTATAATCTCAGTTCAAAGTTTAATCATTCTCCTGCTCCTTAGTAATATTTTTCAACAAAAATTGAGTAGTTTGAAAATGGCGAGTGAGAAGAATACATCACTGAATTCAGGAGTGTTTGAATTTTGAATTAAACGTTAAACAAAGGTGTACAAAGAAGTTTGAAAGCATTTAATACTTTCCTTAGCTCTTGAAAATGATTTTATGTCTTGTTTTTCAAAGAAAAACTGAAATACCTTATGAAAAACTAAAGAAATGGAGTGAGAGCTGTTTCCTGCTTCACTCAGATGTTCACAACTAAGCCATTTTCTATTCTTTGTCTCACAGCTAAATGGTAAACACTGATCCTGGGTCTGTGTGTGCTCAGTTTGGAGAGTATGGCTGTTGTGATTTCTTCAAACCACCAGATGTCACTGTTTTAAGCCTTTAACTCTTCTGGCCAATCAGGATGAAGCTTCAAAACAGCCTCCACCTGTCTGGGACTTGAGTGAATACTAATTGGAGTCAGCTGTGTTGTCTGGGTTCGGTTCAGTTCAGCAGATTTCCCAGCAGTCTTGTTGCTTTCTGAAAATAGGACTTAATTTTGTTGTTATTTTGGCTGTTGTCTTTAGATGAGGCTGAATTTGGGTTCTCTTGTGTAAATGCGTTTTAGAGATTTCTGTTTTATTCATCGCTTGATTGATTTACAATTTTGACACAATGAATGCTGTAAACAAGGGTTGTATGTAGATTGTAAAGTTCATTAGCTCTTTATGAATTGTTTTTAGTTTCATTGGAGATTTGTAGTTTTCTGTTATGATGAAATGTGCTGTTTTTGTTCAGTTTTATTCTGTGGAATCTGTTGGGTTCTGTTTGGAGACTTCCAGGTCTTTGTTGTTTGAAAGGGCTTTTATTTTACCCCAGGTCCATTCAGTAAGGGGCAATAACTGAATCCGTCTGAAGTTAAAAAAGAGACTTTCCATTCAATCCACTCACATCTGAGAGGGCTTGGTTCCAGTCTATGGCCAGTGGGATCCTCTTGAAGAGATTTTGAGCAAGGTCTGTGAGGTAGGTCAGAATCTTTTTTTGCTCTCTTGTGTGTTTGTCACCTCTCATATGAAGAGCCATGGTCCTGGTTTATGGAGGCCACCTGTTTGTTTGGGGCAGGATTAGGAGCTAGATGGTTGCAAGTCTTGGTTCAGGTCTGTGGAGCTAATGGGATTGTTATGGGCATGGATGTTTCTCTCGTATCTCTGTCCTGTCCTGTCCATATGTTCTAGGATCCAGTCCTGGGTTCCTGACTGACTGCATGCCGGATGCCGGAATCTGTGTCCATGGTTTGGCTTCAACCATCAGCTATAAAAGAGAGAGTTTAGTCACACCCGGGAGGAATGGTTCCTCACTCAATTGTTTATCTTTTTTGCTGTTGAAACTCGCTTCGTGTTTGAATTGTTAATTGTTGAATGTTTTTCTGAGTGTTGCCTGTCTGTCATTGTTTACATTTGTAACTAGTACCAGTTGTAGGGAGTGGCTGCCGTTTTGTTTTGGGAACTGGGGTTTGTCTCTGTTTATACACAGCAAGGGAGTAAGGTTAGCACATTGTCTTTCACAGGTTAGTTAGTGTACCTAAAAGTAGTTAGTGTGGGGTTTGTTTGTTGTTTTGGCCTGGGTCACTCCTGAAGTCACTTTCTGGTCACTAAACTGTATCAATCACATCAATACATTTCACAAAACTGTCCTAAGTTGTAGTTTTTTTTGCACTCATCACACTCCGTTATTTCATTTTTTTGTGTTGCGGTCTGCCCTAGACCAGGTCGTAACAGGATCTTTCTAGAATATTGAATTCTATTCCAGGAGACCCTGTTTCTCTGTTGTAAAAGAGGGCCAGTTTGGTCCCATTCCCACACACACACACAAAATCCAATGTTATTGGATTCTGAAGGGCTTTGTTCTGGTCTATGGCAACACTGGTATCTGTCTCAAAGATTGATTCCAACCTGTTGAACCAGCTAAACCCAGTTTTGGAGTTCAGATGCTCTCTGGTGTAAAAAAAAAAAAAAAAAAAGCCCAATTCCACCTCAAACCCTGTCCCATTTTTTTTCTCTCTCTCTCACACAGGTTTACAGTGTTTATCAGGACACCCTGTAACCATGGTTTTTGAGGACACACCTTTCCTGACATCCTTTTTGTGAAAGTGTATATTTTGTGGTTCTGTTGTATTCATATTATTTAATATGATATTTATACTATTTGTTTTAAGAAAACGAACAGCCTTTTAAATTGTCAAATGGTGTAACCACAAAAAATGACAAATATCTAATATTTCACACCTAGAGTTCATGCAATTGCTTGTAAAATTAGCCATTTATTTTATAATATCCCATAAGAATGTTTTATTATATTTTTTCTAAATTTAGATTTTATGGGATTTTGTGAGACCATGTGCCATTAACATCTTCTTTTACGTGTATTCTTTGACCATGGTAAAAATGGTTTAAACACCCATTATTCCAGTGTAGTAGAGTATTAAATCATAATCCATATTAACTTTTTTGTACAATATTAGTATTTTAGACAAGATACTGGTTACACCAACTGACCACAAACCTTCTACAGCAAAAGAACAAGAATAACTTGTGTTCGATTCTGATTTCAGTTCAGTTCTCATACAATTTCAGTTCGTAAAATGACAGCCATTGTTTTCAAAGAGAGTGAGTGAATGAAGGAGAGAGAGATTGTTAGTGAGAGAGTATCAGACATTGTTTTTTCATTTCTTTCATCACTAAACTGTTTTGATTAAACTTTTAAAAACTGACAACCATCAGTGTGAGTTCCTGTCATCTGATGAGATGTGAACCAATTGTTTCACATTAACATAATAATATAGAGGAAACAGCGTGTCAGAAACTTATATCTTGAATTATTAAAGGGGTTGAGGATGCCTGTGGTACCTCTACATTTGGCTGCACATAGTCATGATCATGAGGGTTAACTATGGGTTACTGGACAATATGCTGGTCATCTTCGGAAGTGTTAATCAATAGAGGAGTAAGGTTTAAAACATCAGTACCATTTTATTCTCTATATACTGTCTTTGATACTGCTTCCAACTTTCCCTCATCTTTTGTTGTATGTGCACCTTTCCCAATATATATGTACAAAGTACATAATTATTTCCTGAAATAATTATGTATATATTATGTATATATATTGGGTTATGGAGAAACTACTTGGTTTAATGGCACATACATTGGTTTTAAACTGTTGGTTTGTATATATTGGTTTGTTGGTATATATATTGGACTCTCAGTACATACATTGGTTTGTGTGCATGTGTATATCGGTTTGTGGGCATGTATCGGTTTGTGGGCATGTATCGGTTTGTGGGCTTGTATCGGTTTGTGGGCATGCATATATCGGTTTGTGGGCATGCATATATCGGTTTGTGGGCATGCATAAATCGGTTGGTGTGTATCGGTTTGTGGGTTTGTATCGGTTTGTGGGCATGTATCGGTTTGTGGGCTTGTATCGGTTTGTGGGCATGTATCGGTTGGTGTGTATCGGTTTGTGGGCATGCATATATCGGTTTGTGGGCATGTATCGGTTGGTGTGTATCGGTTTGTGGGCATGCATATATCGGTTTGTGGGCATGTATCGGTTGGTGTGTATCGGTTTGTGGGCATGCATATATCGGTTTGTGGGCATGTATCGGTTGGTGTGTATCGGTTTGTGGGCATGTATCGGTTGGTGTGTATCGGTTTGTGGGCATGCATATATCGGTTTGTGGGCATATATCGGTTTGTGGGCGCATATACTGGTTTGTTTATATCGGTTTGTGGGCATATATATATTGGATTCTGCGCTGCATGGTAGAAATTTGCCGTTCAGTGCTGTTCAGCGAGTAGCCTGTTTTGATTGTGCTGCGCGGTTTTAATGAACCTCAGTTTGGACAAACTTCTGACATATTCCAAATAAAACCGAGTGGCCCGGTGACTGAGCTCCGCGATTATAAATACTAAATAAAGGTCATAATAAAGATAATAAAGCTCAGACTAGCCGATTGGATTATGGTCTACAACAATGTGTTTTCTACGACGCTGAACTTAGCTCGTAGATCGCAGATTCGCAGATCCAGATGTTCTTTTCGAGTTGCGCGCGATCCCTGAGCGTTCTGTTCAGCTGCGCGCGCGATCCCTGAGCGTTCTGTTCAGCTGCGCGCGCGATCCCTGAGCGTTCTGTTCAGCTGCGCGCGCGATCCCTGAGCGTTCTGTTCAGCTGCGCGCGCGATCCCTGAGCGTTCTGTTCAGCTGCGCGCGCGATCCCTGAGCGTTCTGTTCAGCTGCGCGCGCGATCCCTGAGCATTCTGTTCAGCTGCGCGCGCGATCCCTGAGCGTTCTGTTCAGCTGCGCGCGCGATCCCTGAGCGTTCTGTTCAGCTGCGCCCGCGCGATCCCTGAGCGTTCTGTTCAGCTGCGCCCGCGCGATCCCTGAGCGTTCTGTTCAGGGGCACGCGCGATCCCTGAGCGTTCTGTTCAGCGGCACGCGCGATCCCTGAGCGTTCTGTTCAGCGGCACGCGCGATCCCTGAGCGTTCTGTTCAGCGGCACGCGCGATCCCTGAGCGTTCTGTTCAGCGGCACGCGCGATCCCTGAGCGTTCTGTTCAGCGGCACGCGCGATCCCTGAACGTTCTGTTCAGCTGCGAGCGATCTCTGAACGTTCTGTTCAGCCCCGTGCGCAATCTCTGAGTGTTCTGTTCAGCCCCGTGCGCAATCTCTGAGTGTTCTGTTCAGCTGCGTGCGATCTCTGAGTGTTCTCTTCAGCTGCGCGCAATCTAAGTGTTCTGTTCAACCACGGACGCGATCTCTGAGTGTTCTATTCAACCGTGCGCGCGATCTCTGAGTGTTCTGTTCAGCCGCGCGCGCGATCTCAGTGTTCTGTTCAGCCGCGCGCGCGATCTCTGGGTGTTCTGTTCAGCTGCGCGCGCGATCTCTGAGTGTTCTGTTCAGCTGCGAGCGATCTCTGAGTGTTCTGCTCAGCTGCGCGTGCGATCTCTGAGTGTTCTGCTCAGCTGCGCGTGCGATCTCTGAGTGTTCTGCTCAGCTGCGCGTGCGATCTCTGAGTTTTCTGTTCAGCCCCGTGCGCGATCTCTGAGTTTTCTGTTCAGCCCCGTGCGCAATCTCTGAGTGTTCTGTTCAGCCCCGTGCGCAATCTCTGAGTGTTCTGTTCAGCTGCGTGCGATCTAAGTGTTCTGTTCAGCCACGGACGCGATCTCTGAGTGTTCTATTCAACCGTGCGCGCGATCTCTGAGTGTTCTGTTCAGCCGCGCGCGCGATCTCAGTGTTCTGTTCAGCTGCGCGCGCGATCTCTGGGTGTTCTGTTCAGCTGCGCGCGCGATCTCTGAGTGTTCTGTTCAGCTGCGAGCGATCTCTGAGTGTTCTGCTCAGCTGCGCGTGCGATCTCTGAGTGTTCTGCTCAGCTGCGCGTGCGATCTCTGAGTGTTCTGCTCAGCTGCGCGTGCGATCTCTGAGTTTTCTGTTCAGCCGCGTGCGCGATCTCTGAGTGTTCTGTTCAGCTGCGAGCGATCTCTGAGTTTTCTGTTCAGCTGCGCGCGATCTCTGAGTGTTCTGTTCAGCCGGGGGCGCGATCTCTGAGTGTTCTGCTCAGCTGCGCGTGCGATCTCTGAGTGTTCTGTTCAGCTGTGCGGGATCTCTGAGTGTTTTGTTCAGCCGCGGGCGCGATCTCTGAGTGTTCTGTTCCACTGCGAGCGATCTCTGTGTGTTCTGTTCAACTGCGTGTGCGATGTCTGAGTGTTCTGTTCAGCTGCGTGCGATCTCTGAGTGTTCTGTTCAGCTGCGTGCGATCTCTGAGTGTTCTGTTCAGCTGCGAGCGATCTCTGAGTGTTCTGCTCAGCTGCGCGTGCGATCTCTGAGTGTTCTGTTCAGCTGCGTGCGATCTCTGAGTGTTCTGTTCAGCTGCGTGCGATCTCTGAGTGTTCTGTTCAACTGCGAGCGATCTCTGAGTGTTCTGTTCAGCTGGGCGGGCGATCTCTGAGCGTTCTGTTCAGCGGCACGCGCGATCTCTGAGCGTTCTGTTCAGCGGCATGCGCTATCTGAGTGTTCTGTTCAGCTGCGAGCGAGATCTCTGAGTGTTCTGTTCAGCTGCGAGCGAGATCTCTAAGTGTTCTGTTCAGCTGCGTGCGATCTCTGAGTGTTCTGCTCAGCTGCGCGCGAGATCTCTGAGTGTTCTTTTCAGCTGCACGCGCGATCTCTGAGTGTTCTGTTCAGCGGCATGCGCTATCTGAGTGTTCTGTTCAGCTGCGTGCGATCTCTGAGTGTTCTTTTCAGCTGCGAGCGATGTCTGAGTGTTCTGTTCAGCTGCGAGCGAGATCTCTGAGTGTTCTGTTCAGCTGCGAGCGAGATCTCTGAGTGTTCTGTTCAGCTGCGTGCGATCTCTGAGTGTTCTGTTCAGCTGCGCGCGCGATCTCTGAGTGTTCTGTTCAGCTGCGTGCGATCTCTGAGTGTTCTGTTCAGCTGCGCGCGCGATCTCTGGGTGTTCTGTTCAGCTGCGAGCGATGTCTGAGTGTTTTGTTCAGCTGCGTGCGATCTCTGAGTGTTCTGTTCAGCTGCGCACGCGATCTCTGAGTGTTCTGTTCAGCCGGGGGCGCGATCTCTGAGTGTTTTGTTCAGCCGGGGGCGCGATCTCTGAGTGTTTTGTTCAGCCGCTGGCGCGATCTCTGAGAGTTCTGCTCAGCTGCGCGTGCGATCTCTGAGTGTTCTGTTCAGCTGCGTGCGATCTCTGAGTGTTCTGTTCAACTGCGAGCGATCTCTGAGTGTTCTGTTCAGCTGCGCGGGCGATCTCTGAGTGTTCTGTTCAGCTGCGCGGGCGATCTCTGAGTGTTCTGTTCAGCTGCGCGCGCGATCTCTGAGTGTTCTGTTCAGCTGCGCGCGCGATCTCTGAGTGTTCTGTTCAGCTGCGCGCGCGATCTCTGAGTGTTCTGTTCAGCTGCGAGCGATCTCTGGGTGTTCTGTTCAGCCGCGTGCGCGATCTCTGAGTGTTCTGTTCAGCTGCGAGCGATCTCTGAGTTTTCTGTTCAGCTGCGCGCGATCTCTGAGTGTTCTGTTCAGCTGCGCGCGATCTCTGAGTGTTCTGTTCAGCCGGGGGCGCGATCTCTGAGTGTTCTGCTCAGCTGCGCGTGCGATCTCTGAGTGTTCTGTTCAGCTGTGCGGGATCTCTGAGTGTTTTGTTCAGCCGCGGGCGCGATCTCTGAGTGTTCTGTTCCATTGCGAGCGATCTCTGTGTGTTCTGTTCAGCTGCGTGTGCGATGTCTGAGTGTTCTGTTCAGCTGCGTGCGATCTCTGAGTGTTCTGTTCAGCTGCGAGCGATCTCTGAGTGTTCTGCTCAGCTGCGCGAGCGATCTCTGAGTGTTCTGCTCAGCTGCGCGTGCGATCTCTGAGTGTTCTGTTCAGCTGTGTGCGATCTCTGAGTGTTCTGTTCAACTGCGAGCGATCTCTGAGTGTTCTGTTCAGCTGCGCGGGCGATCTCTGAGCGTTCTGTTCAGCGGCACGCGCGATCTCTGAGTGTTCTGTTCAGCGGCATGCGCTATCTGAGTGTTCTGTTCAGCTGCGTGTGATCTCTGAGCGTTCTTTTCAGCTGCGCACGATCTCTGATAGTTCTTTTCAGCTGCACGCGCGATCTCTGAGTGTTCTGTTCAGCGGCATGCGCTATCTGAGTGTTCTGTTCAGCTGCGAGCGATCTCTGAGTGTTCTGCTCAGCTGCGAGCGATGTCTGAGTGTTCTGTTCAGCTGCGAGCGAGATCTCTGAGTGTTCTGTTCAGCTGCGAGCGAGATCTCTGAGTGTTCTGTTCAGCTGCGTGCGATCTCTGAGTGTTCTGTTCAGCTGCGAGCGATCTCTGAGTGTTCTGCTCAGCTGCGCGTGCGATCTCTGAGTGTTCTGCTCAGCTGCGCGTGCGATCTCTGAGTTTTCTGTTCAGCCGCGTGCGCGATCTCTGAGTGTTCTGTTCAGCTGCGAGCGATCTCTGAGTTTTCTGTTCAGCTGCGCGCGATCTCTGAGTGTTCTGTTCAGCCGGGGGCGCGATCTCTGAGTGTTCTGCTCAGCTGCGCGTGCGATCTCTGAGTGTTCTGTTCAGCTGTGCGGGATCTCTGAGTGTTTTGTTCAGCCGCGGGCGCGATCTCTGAGTGTTCTGTTCCACTGCGAGCGATCTCTGTGTGTTCTGTTCAGCTGCGTGTGCGATGTCTGAGTGTTCTGTTCAGCTGCGTGCGATCTCTGAGTGTTCTGTTCAGCTGCGAGCGATCTCTGAGTGTTCTGCTCAGCTGCGCGTGCGATCTCTGAGTGTTCTGTTCAGCTGCGTGCGATCTCTGAGTGTTCTGTTCAACTGCGAGCGATCTCTGAGCGTTCTGTTCAGCTGCGCGGGCGATCTCTGAGCGTTCTGTTCAGCGGCACGCGCGATCTCTGAGTGTTCTGTTCAGCGGCATGCGCTATCTGAGTGTTCTGTTCAGCTGCGTGCGATCTCTGAGTGTTCTGTTCAGCTGCGTGTGATCTCTGAGCGTTCTTTTCAGCTGCGCACGATCTCTGATAGTTCTTTTCAGCTGCACGCGCGATCTCTGAGTGTTCTGTTCAGCGGCATGCGCTATCTGAGTGTTCTGTTCAGCTGCGAGCGATCTCTGAGTGTTCTGTTCAGCTGCGAGCGAGATCTCTGAGTGTTCTGTTCAGCTGCGAGCGAGATCTCTGAGTGTTCTGTTCAGCTGCGAGCGAGATCTCTGAGTGTTCTGTTCAGCTGCGTGCGATCTCTGAGTGTTCTGTTCAGCTGCGTGCGATCTCTGAGTGTTCTGCTCAGCTGCGCGCGAGATCTCTGAGTGTTCTTTTCAGCTGCACGCGCGATCTCTGAGTGTTCTTTTCAGCGGCATGCGCTATCTGAGTGTTCTGTTCAGCTGCGTGCGATCTCTGAGTTTTCTGTTCAGCTGCGTGCGATGTCTGAGTGTTCTGTTCAGCTGCGAGCGAGATCTCTGAGTGTTCTGTTCAGCTGCGAGCGAGATCTCTGAGTGTTCTGTTCAGCTGCGTGCGATCTCTGAGTGTTCTGTTCAGCTGCGCGCGCGATCTCTGGGTGTTCTGTTCAGCTGCGCGCGCGATCTCTGGGTGTTCTGTTCAGCTGCGAGCGATGTCTGAGTGTTTTGTTCAGCTGCGTGCGATCTCTGAGTGTTCTGTTCAGCTGCGCACGCGATCTCTGAGTGTTCTGTTCAGCCGGGGGCGCGATCTCTGAGTGTTTTGTTCAGCCGGGGGCGCGATCTCTGAGTGTTTTGTTCAGCCGCTGGCGCGATCTCTGAGTGTTCTGCTCAGCTGCGCGTGCGATCTCTGAGTGTTCTGTTCAGCTGCGTGCGATCTCTGAGTGTTCTGTTCAACTGCGAGCGATCTCTGAGTGTTCTGTTCAGCTGCGCGGGCGATCTCTGAGTGTTCTGTTCAGCTGCGCGGGCGATCTCTGAGTGTTCTGTTCAGCTGCGCGGGCGATCTCTGAGTGTTCTGTTCAGCTGCGCGCGCGATCTCTGAGTGTTTTGTTCAGCTGCTGGCGCGATCTCTGAGTATTCTGTTCAGCTGCGCGCGCGATCTCTGAGTGTTCTGTTCAGCCGCGTGCGCGATCTCTGAGTGTTCTGTTCAGCTGCGAGCGATCTCTGAGTTTCCTGTTCAGCTGCGCGCGATCTCTGAGTGTTCTGTTCAGCCGGGGGCGCGATCTCTGAGTGTTCTGCTCAGCTGCGCGTGTGATCTCTGAGTGTTCTGTTCAGCTGTGCGGGATCTCTGAGTGTTTTGTTCAGCCGCGGGCGCGATCTCTGAGTGTTCTGTTCCACTGCGAGCGATCTCTGTGTGTTCTGTTCAGCTGCGTGTGCGATGTCTGAGTGTTCTGTTCAGCTGCGTGCGATCTCTGAGTGTTCTGTTCAGCTGCGAGCGATCTCTGAGTGTTCTGCTCAGCTGCGCGTGCGATCTCTGAGTGTTCTGTTCAGCTGCGTGCGATCTCTGAGTGTTCTGTTCAACTGCGAGCGATCTCTGAGTGTTCTGTTCAGCTGCGCGGGCGATCTCTGAGTGTTCTGTTCAGCGGCACGCGCGATCTCTGAGTGTTCTGTTCAGCGGCATGCGCTATCTGAGTGTTCTGTTCAGCTGCGTGCGATCTCTGAGTGTTCTGTTCAGCTGCGTGTGATCTCTGAGCGTTCTTTTCAGCTGCGCACGATCTCTGATAGTTCTTTTCAGCTGCACGCGCGATCTCTGAGTGTTCTGTTCAGCGGCATGCGCTATCTGAGTGTTCTGTTCAGCTGCGAGCGATCTCTGAGTGTTCTGCTCAGCTGCGAGCGATGTCTGAGTGTTCTGTTCAGCTGCGAGCGAGATCTCTGAGTGTTCTGTTCAGCTGCGAGCGAGATCTCTGAGTGTTCTGTTCAGCTGCGTGCGATCTCTGAGTTTTCTGTTCAGCTGCGTGCGATCTCTGAGTGTTCTGCTCAGCTGCGCGCGAGATCTCTGAGTGTTCTGTTCAGCTGCGAGCGAGATCTCTGAGTGTTCTGTTCAGCTGCGAGCGAGATCTCTGAGTGTTCTGTTCAGCTGCGTGCGATCTCTGAGTGTTCTGTTCAGCTGCGCGCGCGATCTCTGGGTGTTCTGTTCAGCTGCGAGCGATGTCTGAGTGTTTTGTTCAGCTGCGTGCGATCTCTGAGTGTTCTGTTCAGCTGCGCACGCGATCTCTGAGTGTTCTGTTCAGCCGGGGGCGCGATCTCTGAGTGTTTTGTTCAGCCGGGGGCGCGATCTCTGAGTGTTTTGTTCAGCTGCGGATGGTCTCTGAGTGTTCTGTTCAGTTGCGCGCGATCTCTGAGTGTTCTATTCAGCTGCGGACGATCTCTGAGTGTTCTATTCAGCTGCGGACGATCTCTGAGTGTTCTGTTCAGCCGGGGGCGCGATCTCTGAGTGTTTTGTTCAGCCGGGGGCGCGATCTCTGAGTGTTCTGTTCAGCTGCGCGCGATCTCTGAGTGTTCTATTCAGCTGCGGACGATCTCTGAGTGTTCTATTCAGCTGCAGACGATCTCTGAGTGTTCTCTTCAGCTGCGCGCGATCTGAGTGTTCTGTTCAGCCACGGGCGCGATCTCTGAGTGTTCTATTCAGCCGCGCGCACGATCTCTGAGTGTTCTGTTCTGCTGCGCGTGCGATCTCTGAGTGTTCTGTTCAGCTGCGCGCGATCTCTGAGTGTTCTATTCAGCTGCGGACGATCTCTGAGTGTTCTATTCAGCTGCGGACGATCTCTGAGTGTTCTATTCAGCTGCGGACGATCTCTGAGTGTTCTCTTCAGCTGCGCGCGATCTGAGTGTTCTGTTCAGCCACGGGCGCGATCTCTGAGTGTTCTATTCAGCCGCGCGCACGATCTCTGAGTGTTCTGTTCTACAGCTCGCGCGATCTCTGAGTGTTCTGTTCAGCTGCGCGCGATCTCTGTGTGTTCTGTTCTACAGCTCGCGCGATCTCTGAGTGTTCTGTTCACCTGCGTGCGATCTCTGAGAGTTCTGTTCACCTGCGTGCGATCTCTGAGTGTTCTGTTCACCTGCGCGTGCGATCTCTGAGTGTTCTGTTCACCTGCGCGCGATCTCTGAGTGTTCTGTTCAGCTGCGCGCGCGATCTCTGAGTGTTCTGTTCACCTGCGTGCGATCTCTGAGTGTTCTGTTCAGCTGCGCGTGCGATCTCTGAGTGTTCTGTTCACCTGCGCGTGCGATCTCTGAGTGTTCTGTTCACCTGCACGCGATCTCTGAGTGTTCTGTTCAGCTGCGCGCGCGATCTCTGAGTGTTCTGTTCACCTGCGTGCGATCTCTGAATGTTCTGTTCACCTGCGCATGCGATCTCTGAGTGTTCTGTTCACCTGCGTGCAATCTCTGAGAGTTCTGTTCACCTGCGTGCGATCTCTGAGTGTTCTGTTCACCTCCGTGCGATCTCTGAGTGTTCTGTTCACCTGCGTGCGATCTCTGAGTGTTCTGTTCAGCTGCGCGCGCGATCTCTGAGTGTTCTGTTCACCTGCGTGCGATCTCTGAATGTTCTGTTCACCTGCGCGTGCGATCTCTGAGTGTTCTGTTCACCTGCGTGCGATCTCTGAGTGTTCTGTTCACCTGCGTGCGATCTCTAAGAGTTCTGTTCAACTGCGTGCGATCTCTGAGTGTTCTGTTCACCTGCGCGTGCGATCTCTGAGTGTTCTGTTCACCTGCGCGCGATCTCTGAGTGTTTTATTCAGCTGCGCGCGATCTCTGAGTGTTCTGTTCAGCCGCGGGCGCGATCTCTGAGTGTTTTATTCAGCTGCGCGCGATCTCTGAGTGTTCTGTTCAGCCGCGGGCGCGATCTCTGAGTGTTTTGTTCAGCTGCGCGCGCAATCTCTGAGTGTTCTGGTCTGCTGCGCGCGATCTCTGAGTGTTCTGTTCAGCTGCGAGCGATCTCTGAGTGTTCTGTTTAGCCGCGGGCGCGATCTCTGTGTGTTCTGTTCAGCTGCGCGCGGGATCCCTGAGTGTTCTGTTCAGCCGGGGGCGCGATCTCTGAGTGTTCTGTTCAGCTGCGAGCGATCTCTGAGTGTTCTGTTCAGCTGCGTGCGCGATCTCTGAGTGTTCTGTTCAGCTGCGCGCGATCTCTGAGTGTTCTGTTCAGCTGCGGACGATCTCTGAGTGTTCTATTCAGCTGCGGACGATCTCTGAGTGTTCTGGTCTGCTGCGCGTGCGCAATCTCTGAGTGTTCTATTCAGCCACGCGCGATCTCTGAGTGTTCTGTTCAGCCGCGTGCGATCTCTGAGTGTTCTGTTCAGCTGCGCACGCGATCTCTGAGTGTTCTGTTCTGCTGCGCGTGCGGTCTCTGGGTGTTCTGTTCAGCCGCGTGCGCAATCTCTGAGTGTTCTATTCAGCCACGCGCGATCTCTGAGTGTTCTGTTCAGCCGCGTGCGATCTCTGAGTGTTCTGTTCAGCTGCGCGCACGATCTCTGAGTGTTCTGTTCAGCTGCGCGCGATCTCTGAGTGTTCTATTCAGCTGCGGACGATCTCTGAGTGTTCTCTTCAGCTGCGCGCGATCTGAGTGTTCTGTTCAGCCACGGGCGCGATCTCTGAGTGTTCTATTCAGCCGCGCGCACGATCTCTGAGTGTTCTGTTCTACAGCTCGCGCGATCTCTGAGTGTTCTGTTCAGCTGCGCGCGATCTCTGTGTGTTCTGTTCTACAGCTCGCGCGATCTCTGAGTGTTCTGTTCACCTGCGTGCGATCTCTGAGAGTTCTGTTCACCTGCGTGCGATCTCTGAGTGTTCTGTTCACCTGCGCGTGCGATCTCTGAGTGTTCTGTTCACCTGCGCGTGATCTCTGAGTGTTCTGTTCAGCTGCGCGTGATCTCTGAGTGTTCTGTTCAGCTGCGCGCGCGATCTCTGAGTGTTCTGTTCACCTGCGTGCGATCTCTGAGTGTTCTGTTCACCTGCGTGCAATCTCTGAGAGTTCTGTTCACCTGCGTGAGATCTCTGAGTGTTCTGTTCACCTGCGCGTGCGATCTCTGAATGTTCTGTTCACCTGCGTGCGATCTCTAAGAGTTCTGTTCACCTGCGTGCGATCTCTGAGTGTTCTGTTCACCTGCGCGTGCGATCTCTGAGTGTTCTGTTCACCTGCGCGTGATCTCTGAGTGTTCTGTTCAGCTGCGCGCGATCTCTGAGTGTTCTGTTCAGCTGCGCGCGATCTCTGAGTGTTCTGTTCAGCTGCGCGCGCGATCTCTGAGTGTTCTGTTCACCTGCGCGTGCGATCTCTGAGTGTTCTGTTCACCTGCGCGCGATCTCTGAGTGTTCTGTTCAGCCGCGGGCGCGATCTCTGAGTGTTTTGTTCAGCTGCGCGCGCAATCTCTGAGTGTTCTGTTCAGCCGCGGGCGCGATGTCTGAGTGTTCTGTTCAGCTGCGCGTGCGATCTCTGAGTGTTCTGTTCAGCTGCGAGCGATCTGAGTGTTCTGTTCAGCTGCGTGCATGATCTCTGAGTGTTCTGTTCAGCTGCGCACGATCCCTGAGTGTTCTGTTCAGCTGCGAGCGATCTCTGAGTGTTCTGTTTAGCCGCGGGCGCGATCTCTGAGTGTTCTGTTCAGCTGCGCACGATCCCTGAGTGTTCTGTTCAGCCGCGGGCGCGATGTCTGAGTGTTCTGTTCAGCTGCGCGTGCGATCTCTGAGTGTTCTGTTCAGCTGCGAGCGATCTGAGTGTTCTGTTCAGCTGCGTGCATGATCTCTGAGTGTTCTGTTCAGCTGCGCACGATCCCTGAGTGTTCTGTTCAGCCGCGGGCGCGATCTCTGAGTGTTCTGTTCAGCTGCGTGCATGATCTCTGAGTGTTCTGTTCAGCTGCGCACGATCTCTGAGTGTTCTGTTCTGCTGCGTGCATGATCTCTGAGTGTTCTGTTCAGCTGCGCACGATCTCTGAGTGTTCTGTTCTGCTGCGCGTGCGGTCTCTGGGTGTTCTGTTCAGCCGCGTGCGCAATCTCTGAGTGTTCTATTCAGCCACGCGCGATCTCTGAGTGTTCTGTTCAGCCGCGTGCGATCTCTGAGTGTTCTGTTCAGCTGCGCGCACGATCTCTGAGTGTTCTGTTCAGCTGCGCGCGATCTCTGAGTGTTCTATTCAGCTGCGGACGATCTCTGAGTGTTCTCTTCAGCTGCGCGCGATCTGAGTGTTCTGTTCAGCCACGGGCGCGATCTCTGAGTGTTCTATTCAGCCGCGCGCACGATCTCTGAGTGTTCTGTTCTACAGCTCGCGCGATCTCTGAGTGTTCTGTTCAGCTGCGCGCGATCTCTGTGTGTTCTGTTCTACAGCTCGCGCGATCTCTGAGTGTTCTGTTCACCTGCGTGCGATCTCTGAGAGTTCTGTTCACCTGCGTGCGATCTCTGAGTGTTCTGTTCACCTGCGCGTGCGATCTCTGAGTGTTCTGTTCACCTGCGCGCGATCTCTGAGTGTTCTGTTCAGCTGCGCGTGATCTCTGAGTGTTCTGTTCAGCTGCGCGCGCGATCTCTGAGTGTTCTGTTCACCTGCGTGCGATCTCGGAGTGTTCTGTTCACCTGCGTGCAATCTCTGAGAGTTCTGTTCACCTGCGTGCGATCTCTGAGTGTTCTGTTCACCTGCGCGTGCGATCTCTGAGTGTTCTGTTCACCTGCGTGCGATCTCTAAGAGTTCTGTTCACCTGCGTGCGATCTCTGAGTGTTCTGTTCACCTGCGCGTGCGATCTCTGAGTGTTCTGTTCACCTGCGCGTGATCTCTGAGTGTTCTGTTCAGCTGCGCGCGATCTCTGAGTGTTCTGTTCAGCTGCGCGCGATCTCTGAGTGTTCTGTTCAGCTGCGCGCGCGATCTCTGAGTGTTCTGTTCACCTGCGCGTGCGATCTCTGAGTGTTCTGTTCACCTGCGCGCGATCTCTGAGTGTTCTGTTCAGCCGCGGGCGCGATCTCTGAGTGTTTTGTTCAGCTGCGCGCGCAATCTCTGAGTGTTCTGGTCTGCTGCGCGCGATCTCTGAGTGTTCTGTTCAGCTGCGAGCGATCTCTGAGTGTTCTGTTTAGCCGCGGGCGCGATCTCTGAGTGTTCTGTTCAGCTGCGCACGATCCCTGAGTGTTCTGTTCAGCCGCGGGCGCGATGTCTGAGTGTTCTGTTCAGCTGCGCGTGCGATCTCTGAGTGTTCTGTTCAGCTGCGAGCGATCTGAGTGTTCTGTTCAGCTGCGTGCATGATCTCTGAGTGTTCTGTTCAGCTGCGCACGATCCCTGAGTGTTCTGTTCAGCCGCGGGCGCGATCTCTGAGTGTTCTGTTCAGCTGCGTGCATGATCTCTGAGTGTTCTGTTCAGCTGCGCACGATCTCTGAGTGTTCTGTTCAGCTGCACGCGCGATCTCTGAGTGTTCTGTTCTGCTGCGCGTGCGATCTCTGTGTGTTCTGTTCTGCTGCGCGTGCGATCTCTGTGTGTTCTGTTCAGCTGCGCGCGCGATGTCTGAGTGTTCTGTTCTGCTGCGCATGCGATCTCTGTGTGTTCTGTTCAGCTGCGCGTGCGATCTCTGAGTGTTCTGTTCAGCCGCGGGCGCGATCTCTGAGTGTTCTGTTCAGCCCCGTGCGCAATCTCTGTGTGTTCTGTTCTGCTGCGCGTGCGATCTCTGTGTGTTCTGTTCAGCTGCGCGCGCGATCTCTGAGTGTTCTGTTCAGCTGCGCGTGCGATCTCTGAGTGTTCTGTTCAGCTGCGCACGATCTCTGAGTGTTCTGTTCTGCTGCGCGCGATCTCTGAGTGTTCTGTTCAGCTTCGCGCACGATCTCTGAGTGTTCGGTTCAGCTGCGCACGTGATCACTGAGTGTTCTGTTCAGCTGCGCACGTGATCTCTGAGTGTTCTGTTCAGCTGCGTGCGATCTCTGAGGGTTCTGTTCTGCTGCGTGTGCAATGTCTATGTGTTCTGTTCTGCTGCGTGTGCGATGTCTGAGTGTTCTGTTCTGCTGCGTGTGCAATGTCTGAGTGTTCTGTTCTGCTGCGTGTGCGATGTCTGAGTGTTCTGTTCAGCCGCGTGTGCGATCTCTGGGTGTTCTGTTCAGCTGCGTGCGATCTCTGGGTGTTCTGTTCAGCTGCGTGCGATCTCTGGGTGTTCTGTTCAGCTGCGTGTGATGTCTGAGCGGTCTGTTCAGCTGCGTGTGCGATCTCTGAGTGTTCTGTTCAGCTGCGTGCGATCTCTGAGCGGTCTGTTCAGCTGCATGCGACGTCTGAGCGTTCTGTTCAGCTGCGTGCGACCTCTGAGCGTTCTGTTCAGGTGCGTTTGATCTGAGTGTTCTGTTCAGCTGCAAGCCCAATCTCTGAGTGTTCTTTTCAGCTGCACGCGCGATCTGAGTGTTCTGTTCTGCTGCGTGTGCGATGTCTGAGTGTTCTGTTCAGCTGGGTGCGCGATCTCTGAGTGTTCTTTTCTTACTGCGCGAGCCATCTCTGAGTGTTCTGTTCAGCTGCACGCGCGATCTTTGAGTGTTCTGTTCAGCTACGCGCGATCTCTGAGTGTTTTTTTCGAGCTGCGTGTGCGATCTCTGAGTGTTCTTTTCGTGCTGCTCGCGGCATCTGAGTGTTATTTTCGAGCTGCGCGCGCCATCTCTGAGTGTTCTGTTCAGCTGCGCGCGCCATCTCTGAGTTTTCTGTTCAGCTGCGCGCGCAATCTCTGAGTGTTCTGTTCAGCTGCGCACGCGATCTCTGAGTGTTCTGTCAGCAGGAGCTGTAGCCGAGATGTTACTGTGCTGTACCCTTTTTTCCCGTCACAGTAATACCGGATGTATGTCACAGCGGCTACTGTGCCGGTACACCCAGCAGCACAGCGGCTACTGCCTGTACACACAGCAGAACAGCGGCTACTGTGCCGGTACACCCACCAGAACAGCGGCTACTCTGCCGGTACACACAGCAGAACAGCGGCTACTGTGCCGGTACACCCACCAGAACAGCGGCTACTGTGCCGGTACACAAAGCCGAACAGCGGGTAATTAAATTAAATGTTGGATGTGTTTGTGTGTTAAAGTGTTGTGATTTTTATTGTACATGGCGTGACCAATTACCACGAACATCATCCATGGTCCAAATTATCCAATGTTCAACACTTTATATTCCTGTAGTCATGAAAAGTGCATTTTCTATAAAAAAAATCTACTAGGTAACATTTTTCTATTTTAATTGTTTTAATTACATTTTAGAATACACAGATAATATTATGACCACAATATTTCTGTCCATTCTCTCAACTTCACTGACCATACAGCAGCCCTTTGTTCTACAGTTACAGACTGCAGTCCATATGATGCTTTGGAAACTTTTTTGACCCCTTTCATCCTTCAATGGGCAGATCCCTACCAGGTGTTGTTGCAATAGTACAGAGCCTGTAGTAGCAACGTCACAGTGTTTTTGAAGGTGCAATTTAAGAAAAAATCCCTAATGTTGCTTTAATTTAATTACCATTAATGGTATTTTTCCTCCTTATCCATATCAATCCTCCACATATATAGTGATTTAAATGTTGCATGAGGCGGGTTGTGTATTTTCTTTTGAATGTTTCCCACACGGAGTTTACTGTGCACCACCTTTCCAAATCAGAGACGCCACTCGTGATCATGTAAGGTAAGTTAGGCCGTGTCCACATGTACTGTTAGGCAATGTTATTTTTACTTTTTGTTTCAGTAATTAGCTATACTGACTATGTTTATCGGGAAAACAGGCAAAAGTACAGAATTTGCGTCAGTGACAGAACTCAAAGAAAAAGCAAACGATTCACAATGTCCATACTGCACGAAGACGACGGCATGCTCAGATCGACATCTCTCTTCCAAACATTTGAAATTTGCCATATATTACACACATAATAATGAAGGTAAGCATTTGCTATTGTATACTTTGCTATGAGAGTTCAGAGATAATCACCACAAATGTAAATAAAAGGTTTTGTATCGTTGTGTAAATCTCATTAGCTATTGTGTTATTACATTAAGGTTACATTTAAGTTTGTGTTGTCCTTTATGGATGAACTAAACACTCCATACACGCATTTTTACGTGTCAGCAGCATGTCAACTTTCAGGTATATTCAGTATAACTATTTTATTATTAATTATTAAATATGAATTATCGCATTGATAAATATAAGACCATAGCTCTACTATTGTATCAATGAATCATTATTTAATGATAGAACAAGCATTATTTTCAGATTTTATAAAAATTCTAAACGAATGCTAGTTAATGCTAGTTCTTGTTTCATGTATTATACTTAATGATTAATTGTTACATTACCTAACCATTTAGTATGGCTTATTAAGTATTGTAAATTAATGTACCCTTATTGTAAATTGTTCATGAGATTTTTAGTAACACAAAAAATAATAAAATTTGTTATAAGTAATCTACAGAGTTCAACTGTCCACATTATATGGAGGGTTAAATTATATAGGATAACGCTGGGGTTCCAAAACAAACTTTGTAATGTTACACGGAAAATCAGTGCTACCTTGATGAATAACAGTGACGTACACAAAACCAGAGGCAGTAGGGGGAAAATGTTCAAAACATATCACCTAAGAAGATTCATAGCACATATGTAAATTTATTTGATGTTCAGACATTCATCAAACATATGTGTTGAGTAAAAAAAGAACACTGTTCGCTTTATATGGATGGTTAAAGTGTATATCTGATGTTAACCTGAGAATTTACTGAACATGAAACAGGTATAATACAGTTATAGACATGATTCTGACACCATTCTGTACCTGGAGTTTAACTGGATTAGTTTTTGAATAAGGCAAGTGTTAGGATTAGAGCCAGGTGTGTGGTAGGGTCACAAATATGTTTTGGGTTCAGGTTAAGTTTAAGGTAAGGTAGGGGTTTGCTTTATAGAAGTACCATATTTATAAAATATTTCATATAACATATTTACAATAAATTTACTTAATATGTCAGGATATTTATTTCAGTGTATTCAATGTATTGCTTTTGTCAATCCTGCTACCTCACTGATATGTTTTAACGTGGTACTAATCTGTGAAGAGTTTATCATTCATAACAACCACTCAAAATCAGAGGTTATTGTACTGTTAGATATGCAAGTCAATGTTCATATTTGTAAAAGACTATGAGACCCTTTAGGTATCAAGCTTTGCACACTCACTAACACTGAATATTTTACACTCTCATAAACATTATGAAACCTCTTATACACTACCAAAACTGTTACACTGATATATGTATGTATACACTGAGTCAGTTTGATATTGGGCGTAAGAGGATTCATAGTGTGAGTAAGTGTTTTGGTGTATAATATGTTCGATAATGTTTGTGATTGTATATAATACTCAGTGTGAGACAGTGTGTTAGTGAGTGTAAGAGGATAGGATAATGTATGTGAGACTGAAATTTGAATATTGGCCTAAAGGGCCTCTCATATTATATTCTGACATATGACTTCCTTTCAGAGAAATTTACAATACCATGCTTGTGTGCAGAGGTGAAGGATTCCATAAGAAGCCATTGGCATTGCCCCTGGTGTGGGAAAATTATTCTTAAACATGTAAATTTTCAAGTTCATTTAAATTCTTATGATAAGATTTCCTTATAAAACACATTTTTCATTGCTGACCTAAAAATGATTTAATAATTAATTATTACATTACGTACCACCAACTAAACCTTTCATACAAATTGCAGCCTGTTCAACTAAAAAGGCAGAAGAAGCAGGTAAGTTTTCTTTTCTACATGTTAAAACATATGTTTAAGTACTGCGCTTGCAAATCAAGAAAAATGTTGGTCTTAAATACTAATGTTGGCAGAAGAAATGTAAGATAGCAAGTCATACACTAAATGTTAAAGCTACTACAGTTTAAGAAATCAGTTTAACACTGATTCCTTGTAATAAATGGCCACATGTTAAGTTTTATAGAGGCTTTACCTTATGTCAGAATGTATAATATGTAATCTATGATGTATAAACTTCCAAAATTATTTTTGAAGAATGTCGGCTTTATTATTTAAGGGTTTTGTAGAGAACAAAAAGTTTTGAATGCAGTATTTGAAATTACTTTGTAAGTTCAACATTAGTTCACAATTATAAATTCATTTTATAGGCCTTGTTGATTCTGTGTTTTCATAGTAAGAAGTAATCCTGTTTCATTAAAACACTTGAGCAGTTAGCTCTGATTTAGATCTAAAAGATTACCACAGATGTCATCATCATAATCATCATCATATTCTTCTTTGCTGCTTAATCCATTTCAGGGTGTCTATGAGCACAGATGTGATTGGGTTTAATATTTTTGAATGTTTTAGGAAATAAAATATTAACTTTTGTGAGAAAAACTCAAGATTGCCAAAACAAATTTGTAAGAAGAAAATCTGCACATAGCACATATGTAATTTTTTGATGTTCAGACATTCATCAAACATAAATATTTGTTGAGTAAAATCCCTATACATTACTTTTAGTTATGAAGCAGTTTGGAATCATTTTATCTAATATTTTTGATAAATTGATAATACAGTCCTGAAACATATGAACACTACATAAATGTTGCTAAAATAACTAAAATAATAATAATAATAATAATAATGTTATGGAAAGATTACATTTAATAGATTAAATATTTTACATCCTTGATAAAACAAGCCTTTTGTGAAAATGTGTTAATATGAAATGATTATAAACAAATTACTCTTACTGTGAGTACATTTACTCAGCTTTTTAATCTGTTTAGTCATTCTAAAAACGAATGTTTTTTTTTTTTTAAATTCATTAATTATATTACTTTTTGCTTTAAGTTGTTCATGGGAAACTGACATAACCAGACAAGTCCTAAGTCAGCTGGTGTGGAATGATCCTGAAGTCTTTGAGCTTCGTTGACAAAAAAAAACATATCATTTTAAGTGTGACATTATGCGTAAAAAGTCACTTACAAAAAGTTTCAGACAATTAGTCCCAAGAAAGTTTTGAAACCTGCTGTGAACATAACACCCTTCAAGTATATGGGATTATTCCACCAATGCCTTTTAAGCATATGACTATGACTTTTTTAAACACGGCAGTGGCAGAACAACTTAACCGAGAACTGGCCTCAAGTCTGTATTTTCTTTGTAATATGAAAGACAGGCATTTTATGTTTTCCTTAAGACTGATATTTCACCTGCATAACCAGAAATTCAAAGAAGACATGATGAGAATTTCATTGGACCAATTGGAAGTAGATAGCGGAAGTGGAAGACTTGGTATTTCTGAAAAAGGTTTGTACAATTTATTTGCTTTTTCATAATTTGAATCAGTAAAAGTTAAAGAAATAGTTTTAATTATAATTGGCAGCAAGTGCAGTCTAGAAAGAGGGGGTAAATGAAGGCATGGAAATGATAGAGTTGCCCCAAGAAGAAGAGAACAAAAAGAGCTGCCAGCACTTTTCAGTTGGTCTTTTTCAAATAGACCAATAAAAGAGGTAAGTTAATTTTTTTGTTATATTAATAAAGTACGTTGTACAATACGTGCTTTTAGAAATGTTGTAATGTCTATAATGTTTAGGAAAAATTAGCAGTCCTTTTTGCTGAACAAAGGAGGAGCATCTAACCTTAATAAGGATTGGAAACTGCACCGTCAACCTTCATGATCTAAAGTGTTTGTGCCCCCCTGAAATAATGAATACCAAGAAGCAGTAATTAGGAAAAATCAGAATGCCTTGGCTGACGGATAACGTGAGTATTAATATCACAAGTGCTCTCTATACTTAACAGAAATCAACTCAAAAAATATTAATTGAGCTTGCTTTTCTCACAGGTAGTAGACACCAGACTTTCTCAGCTGGTTGAAGGAGCACAGAATATACATTTTTCTAACTTATATATTATTGTTGTGATTATGAATTTCTGCAGAATAAACAATTGAGGACCAGGACAAGGAATTGTTATGGTATATATTTTTTTCATTCCACCTTACAAATAAAGCATAAACTTTTGTTTCTGGATCTTGTTTGTTGGATATTATTTGGTACTGCTTTTTAACTACTTAGTATCACTGAGTAGGCTACACAGTGGAAATATGGGTAGCCTCATTGTTCTTAAGCTTTAATATTAACTAAAGATTTATAAATCCCTGCTGTCAACAAACATTAAATGTACTCATTTAAATGTGAAGTTTGTTTATTCTAATGTTTACTCAAAAGGATTGTCTTCAGAAATTATTTCAGAAGCTTGGTTTTGGACAAATTCATATGCTGCATCCACAACTAAGAGTTTTACTTTTATTATAATGGTCTTTATTCCCAGTAAGGCATTTCAGAACGTTTGGGACTTGAGCTCTTGGAATCAGTCAGATTCAGATAACTGTGGGGTATTTGTTTGC
This sequence comes from Hoplias malabaricus, assembly GCF_029633855.1. Lineage (NCBI taxonomy): Eukaryota > Metazoa > Chordata > Actinopteri > Characiformes > Erythrinidae > Hoplias > Hoplias malabaricus. The sequence goes on from NC_089810.1 coordinate 1,835,655, forward strand.
GCGGTAGGCACCTATCACGGATTGTTACATCATATGTACTATGTGAATATGCCACTCCAAATGTTTCCTTATGTTAAAATAGATGGCTGAATTGGAAGTGAGGAATATCAAAGCTGCAAATGAAACTGTTTCAGAAACAACTGCTTCACCTGCATGAATATTATGCAGCTTCATTAGCAGCAGAAGCTATTCTGCCTGTAAGTTGATGATTAGTTTATTTATATAACCAGCATCTTCAATTAAAATTCCATGCTCTGCCACCCAGTAATAATTTTTTAATCATTTTTTTATTACAGACACTTGCAACAGGTGACACAGTTTGCTTGGCTGGCAAAATGTATGCATGCACGTACCAGAGTATGTCTGGACAGAAAGGAGAGAGGTACATTCTACATACTCCTTAACACTTTATTTTAATTCAGATGTTTAGGTCAAATTTGTGTTTTGACTAATTTAATTTAATTGTGAACTTATTTAGATCCCTGTATCCAGATGTTTCTAAATTTACCTGGGTACAGTGTGACGTATGTGAAAACTGGCTTCATACAGACTGTGCAGGTGTACAGCAAGAAAACCTTCAGGATACAAGTTTTAAATGTGGATGTGACATACCTTCGCCTTACCCATATACAAAGTATGTGACCAATCTATGTTGTATTTTACAAATGACAAATTCTACAAACCAATTATACTGGCCAAAGCAGCCATTTAGTGAATTTACATATGTTTACTTCCAGTCTCCTCTCAGTCCTGAAAGAGAAGGGTTTGAGAGTCTTGATCAGTGATGAAGAAATCCAGGTAATTCTTCTTTGTTTTCTAATAAATATAATTTATTTTTCTTTTTTTTTTATTTACTGCTGTGCCTTTGATGTACAGTTCTGTTGAGTTATGCTTGAGGAATATCTGAGTGCATAAAGAATTGCTCTGAGTGCAGGAGCAAAAATAAAATCATACCCAGTGTTCCTTTAATTCAGTTATTCCAAAATATGTTTTAAAAAGAAATATATTATGATAAGGTGCACTATATATGTGGATGTCCACTTTTAATTAGCAAATTCACCAAATATTAACATTCACAGGTGTTCAGTTGTGTGCAGACAGCTTGTAAAATCTCCATAGAAGAGTGGATAGGATAGATTCAAGAAATAAATGCATATCAGAATTGTTCTTTTGCTAATCATACAATTATATTTTCAATAGGAGTTACATAGACAACTATTCAGTGGCAAAAAGAAGTCAGGGCAAATGTTCCTGTGGAGCCATCCCAACAAATGTATGAAGCTTCGGACCATACTTAGACCTAGACTATCTAAATTTAGTACAGAACGGGTGAGACATATTAGGTTTTCTTACTTTTGCTCTTCTCCATATTTCCAAAATAAATCTTGTACAATTTAAAGTACTGTTTGTACATATTTATGTGTATATTTTTTCCAGATTGATGAGATGTATAAAATAATCCACACTGCTTTAGGCATGGACAAGAAGGACCTTGGAAGTGTTGACATTATTCTAGATGTTATGCTGCCAGAGGTAGGGAATTCAATAATGCTATAGTATGAATCATTACAATAGAATTGGTACCTTAACAACAATTGGATAAAATACTGCTAAATGTTATTATTAACGACTATTAATTTTATATTTACTACCACTGCAGGTGACTCTTAAAATATTGAACAAGCATGAAGGCTTCTATCGATACCAAAGAGAGGTGTCTCTTGCTACTCCAGGTGTCATTATTTGAATAAGAATGACAAAGGCTGCTTGATACATAAGCTTTATTGTAAAAGGTTATTCAAGTTTTATTTGTTACTTTTTGTTATATGTATATTGAGAGAAAATCCCAGTTTCGTGAGTTCTCATATCTAAGCTTTGGGATGAGATAGGCTGAAAATAATCACACCCCTGTGTAAGTCAGGGAATCCTTAATCAACAACGTTAGTTTGGAGGAGATCTGAGTTGGTCAAAAATTTTGTCTAAAAAACACAAAGGGTATTAGTATTTTTTTTTAGTTAAAATCATGACCTCTTCAGATCTTTTTCAAACCCACACAGTGTGTCAGGGAGGTTCTGGCGAAGACAGTGGTGTGGTTATTTTCGCTCTACCACATCCCAAAGCTGAGATATGGGGATCTCTTCTAGTCCATAAAATGTATAACTGCATATATCAAGATGGCATTCCTATTTCCAGTGAAGCTAGGTAAACACATGAGTAGAGGGGTGCAATCAGAAAAGCCTCCTCAATCCAATATGTCCTACATTGAATTTGTATTTGGTCAGGGGGTCTCAGTTCTAATAAATTAAAGAAGATATAAAATGTGAGACTTAGGGATGTCAGAAGAAGCCTCATCATTGCAATATATTCAACACCAATAAACCTATTGAGAGAAAATCGAAGTTACATCAGTTCTCATATCTCAGCTTTGGGATGAGATAGGCTGAAAATAATCACACCCCTGTGTAAGTTAGGGCCTCCTTAATCAACAACTTGAGTTTGGAGGAAATCTGACTCTGTGAAAAATTTAGTCTAAATAAACACAAAGGAGTTTTTTTTAGACAAAATTTTTGACCGTCTCAGATTTTTTCCAAACTCATGATGTTGATTGAGCAGGTCCTGACTTACACAGGGGTGTGATTATTTTCAGCCTATCTCATCCCAAAGCTGAGATATGAGGATTAACGTAACTAGGATTTTCGCTCAGTATGTTTATTGGTGTTGAATATATTAGAATTAAATTTATGAGCTTGTTATACGTCCAATAAAGCAAAATACAGATGCAATGTAGGATATATTGGACTGACTAGGCTTTTCTGATCGCACCCTTCTACTCATGTGTTTACCTAGCTTCAATGGAAGTAGGAATCCCATCATGAAATTAATTTGCAGTTATACATTTTATGCAGCAAAACATGTCCCTATATCTCAGCTTTGGGATGTGGTAGGGCAACAATTACCACACCACTGTCTTCGTCAGGACCTCCCTGACACACGGTGTGGGTTTGAAGAAGATCTGAGGAGGTCACATTTTTCACCCAAAAAAACACTACCCCTTTGTGTTTTTTTAGACAAAATTTTTGACCGTCTCAGATTTCTTCCAAACTCACAATGTTGATTGAGCAGGTCCTGACTTACACAGGGGTGTGATTATTTTCAACCTATCTCATCCCAAAGCTGAGATATGAGGACTAACGTAACTGGGATTTTCTCTCAATAGGTTTATTGGTGTTGAATATTTTGGAATTAAATTTATGAACTTGTTATACGTCCAATAAAGCAAAATACAGATGCAATGTAGGTTATATTGGACTGACTAGGCTTTTCTGATCGCACCCTTCTACTCATGTGTTTACCTAGCTTCACTGGAAGTAAGAATCCCATCATGAAATTTAAAGTTATACATTTTATGCAGCACAACATGTCCCTAAATCTCAGCTTTGGGATGTGGTAGGGCAAAAATCACCACACCACTGTCTTCGTCAGGACCTCCCTGACACACGGTGTGGGTTTGAAGAAGATCTGAGGAGGTCACATTTTTCACCTAAAAAAAAAAACTAAGGGGTACCCCATTGTGGTTTTTTAGACTAAATTTTTGACCGTCTCAGACTTCTTCCAAACTCACGATGTTGATTGAGCAGGTCCTGACTTACACAGGGGTGTGATTATTTTTAGCCTATCTCATCCCAAAGCTGAGATATGAGGACTAACGTAACTGGGATTTTCTCTCAATAGGTTTGTTGGTGTTGAATATTTTGGAATTAAATTGATGAGCTTGTTATACGTCCAATAAAGCAAAATACAGATGCAGTGTAGGTTATATTAGATTGACTAGGCTTTTCTGATCACACCCTTCTACTCATGTGTTTACCTAGCTTCACTGAAAGTAAGAATCCCATCATGAAATTTATAGTTATACATTTTATGCAGCACAACATGATCCTATATCTCAGCTTTGGGATGTGGTAGGGCAACAATTACCACACCACTGTCTTCGTCAGGACCTCCCTGACACACGGTGTGGGTTTGAAGAAGATCTTAAGAGGTCACATTTTTCACCCAAAAAAAAACCACTAAGGGGTACCCCTTTGTGTTTTTTTAGACTAAATTTTTGACCGTCTCAGATTTCTTCCAAACTCACAATGTTGATTGAGCAGGTCCTGACTTACACAGGGGTGTGATTATTTTTTAGCCTATCTCATCCCAAAGCTGAGATATGAGGACTAACCTAACTGGGATTTTCTCTCAATAGGTTTATTGGTGTTGAATATATTGGAATTAAATTAATAAGCTTGTTATACGTCCAATAAAGCAAAATACAGATGCAATGTAGGATATATTGGACTGACTAGGCTTTTCTGATCGCACCCTTCTACTCATGTGTTTACCTAGCTTCACTGGAAGTAAGAATCCCATCATGAAATTTACAGTTATACATTTTATGCAGCACAACATGTGCCTATATCTCAGCTTTGGGATGTGGTAGGGCAACAATTACCACACCACTGTCTTCGTCAGGACCTCCTAGACACACGGTGTGGGTTTGAAGAAGATCTGAGGAGGTCACATTTTTCACCCAAAAAAACACTAAGGGGTACCCCATTGTGGTTTTTTAGACTAAATTTTTGACCGTCTCAGACTTCTTCCAAACTCACGATGTTGATTGAGCAGGTCCTGACTAACACAGGGGTGTGATTATTTTCAGCCTATCTCATCCCAAAGCTGAGATATGAGGACTAACGTAACTGGGATTTTCTCTCAAAAGGTTTATTGGTGTTGAATATATTGGAATTAAATTTATGAGCTTGTTATACGTCCAATAAAGCAAAATACAGATGCAATGTAGGATATATTGGACAGACTAGGCTTTTCTGATCGCACCCTTCTACTCGTATGTTTACCTAGCTTCACTGCGAGTAGGAATCCCATCATGAAATTTACAGTTATACAATTTATGCAGCACAACATGTGCCTATATCTCAGCTTTGGGATGTGGTAGAGCAACAATTACCACACCACTGTCATCGTCAGGACCTCCCTGACACACGGTGTGGGTTTGAAGAAGATTTGAGGAGGTCACATTTTTCACCTAAAAAAAAAAAACACTAAGGGGTACCCCTTTGTGTTTTTTTTAGACTAACTTTTTAACCGTCTCAGATTTCTTCCAAACTCACAATGTTGATTGAGCAGGTCCTGACTTACACAGGGGTGTGATTATTTTTTAGCCTATCTCATCCCAAAGCTGACATATGAGGACTAACGTAACTGGGATTTTCTCTCAATAGGTTTATTGGTGTTGAATATATTGGAATTAAATTTATAAGCTTGTTATACGTCCAATAAAGCAAATTACAGATGCAATGTAGGATATATTGGACGGACTAGGCTTTTCTGATCGCACCCTTCTACTCATGTGTTTACCTAGCTTCACTGGAAGTAAGAAACCCATCATGAAATTTACAGTTATACATTTTATGCAGCACAACATGTCCCTATATCTCAGCTTTGGGATGTGGTAGAGCAACAATTACCACACCACTGTAATCGTCAGGACCTCCCTGACACACGGTGTGGGTTTGAAGAAGATTTGAGGAGGTCACATTTTTCACCTAAAAAAAAAAAACACTAAGGGGTACCCCTTTGTGTTTTTTTTAGACTAACTTTTTAACCGTCTCAGATTTCTTCCAAACTCACGATGTTGATTGAGCAGGTCCTGACTTACACAGGGGTGTGATTATTTTCAGCCTATCTCATCCCAAAGCTGAGATATGAGGACTAACGTAACTGGGATTTTCTCTCAAAAGGTTTATTGGTGTTGAATATATTGGAATTAAATTTATGAGCTTGTTATACGTCCAATAAAGCAAAATACAGATGCAATGTAGGTTATATTGTACTGACTAGGCTTTTCTGATCGCACCCTTCTACTCATGTATTTACCTAGCTTCACTGGAAGTAGGAATCCCATCATGAAATTTACAGTTATACATTTTATGCAGCACAACATGTCCCTATATCTCAGCTTTGGGATGTGGTAGGGCAACAATTACCACACCACTGTCTTCGTCAGGACCTCCCAGACACACGGTGTGGGTTTGAAGAAGATCTGAGGAGGTCACATTTTTCACCCAAAAAAACACTAAGGGGTACCCCATTGTGGTTTTTTAGACTAAATTTTTGACCGTCTCAGACTTCTTCCAAACTCACGATGTTGATTGAGCAGGTCCTGACTTACACAGGGGTGTGATTATTTTCAGCCTGTCTCATCCCAAAGCTGAGATATGAGGACTTACGTAACTGGGGTTTTCTCTCAATAGGTTTATTGGTGTTGAATATATTGGAATTAAATTCATGAACTTGTTATACGTCCAATAAAGCAAAATACAGATGCAATGTAGGATATATTGGACTGACTAGGCTTTTCTGATCGCACCCTTCTACTCATGTGTTTACCTAGCTTCACTGGAAGTAAAAATCCCATCATGAAATTTACAGTTATACATTTTATGCAGCACAACATGTCCCTATATCTCAGCTTTGGGATGTGGTAGGGCAACAATTACCACACCACTGTCTTCGTCAGGACCTCCCTGACACACAGTGTGGGTTTGAAGAAGATCTGAGGAGGTCACATTTTTCACCGTCTCAGATTTCTTCCAAACTCACGATGTTGATTAAGCAGGTCCTGACTTACACAGGGGTGTGATTATTTTCAGCCTATCTCATCCCAAAGCTGAGATATGAGGACTTACGTAACTAGGATTTTCTCTCAATAGGTTTATTGGTGTTTAATATATTGGAATTAAATTCATGAACTTGTTATACGTCCAATAAAGCAAAATACAGATGCAATGTAGGATATATTGGACTGACTAGGCTTTTCTGATCACACCCTTCTACTCATGTGTTTACCTAGCTTCACTGGAAGTAGGAATCCCATCATGAAATTTACAGTTATACATTTTATGCAGCACAACATGTCCCTATATCTCAGGTTTGGGATGTGGTAGGGCAAAAATTACCACACCACTGTCTTCGTCAGGACCTCCCTGACACACGGTGTGGGTTTGAAGAAGATTTGAGGAGGTCACATATTTCACCCAAAAAACACTAAGGGGTAACCCTTTGTGTTTTTTTAGACTAAATCTTTGACCGTCTCAGATTTCTTCCAAACTCACGATGCTGATTAAGCAGGTCCTGACTCACACAGGGGTGTGATTATTTTCAGCCTATCTCATCCCAAAGCTGAGATATGAGGACTAACGTAACTGGGATTTTCTCTCAATAGGTTTATTGGTGTTGAATATATTGGAATTAAATTTATGAGCTTGTTATACATCCAATAAAGCAAAATACAGATGCAATGTAGGTTATATTGGACTGACTAGGCTTTTCTGATCGCACCCTTCTACTCATGTATTTACCTAGCTTCACTGGAAGTAGGAATCCCATCATGAAATTTACAGTTATACATTTTATGCAGCACAAAATGTCCCTATATCTCAGCTTTGGGATGTGGTAGGGCAACAATTACCACACCACTGTCTTCGTCAGGACCTCCCAGACACACGGTGTGGGTTTGAAGAAGATCTGAGGAGGTCACATTTTTCACCCAAAAAAACACTAAGGGGTACCCCATTGTGGTTTTTTAGACTAAATTTTTGACCGTCTCAGACTTCTTCCAAACTCACGATGTTGATTGAGCAGGTCCTGACTTACACAGGGGTGTGATTATTTTCAGCCTGTCTCATCCCAAAGCTGAGATATGAGGACTTACGTAACTGGGGTTTTCTCTCAATAGGTTTATTGGTGTTGAATATATTGGAATTAAATTCATGAACTTGTTATACGTCCAATAAAGCAAAATACAGATGCAATGTAGGATATATTGGACTGACTAGGCTTTTCTGATCGCACCCTTCTACTCATGTGTTTACCTAGCTTCACTGGAAGTAAAAATCCCATCATGAAATTTACAGTTATACATTTTATGCAGCACAACATGTCCCTATATCTCAGCTTTGGGATGTGGTAGGGCAACAATTACCACACCACTGTCTTCGTCAGGACCTCCCTGACACACGGTGTGGGTTTGAAGAAGATCTGAGGAGGTCACATTTTTCACCGTCTCAGATTTCTTCCAAACTCACGATGTTGATTAAGCAGGTCCTGACTTACACAGGGGTGTGATTATTTTCAGCCTGTCTCATCCCAAAGCTGAGATATGAGGACTTACGTAACTAGGATTTTCTCTCAATTGGTTTATTGGTGTTGAATATATTGGAATTAAATTCATGAACTTGTTATACGTCCAATAAAGCAAAATACAGATGCAATGTAGGATATATTGGACTGACTAGGCTTTTCTGATCACACCCTTTTACTCATGTGTTTACCTAGCTTCACTGGAAGTAGGAATCCCATCATGAAATTTACAGTTATACATTTTATGCAGCACAACATGTCCCTATATCTCAGGTTTGGGATGTGGTAGGGCAACAATTACCACACCACTGTCTTCGTCAGGACCTCCCTGACACACGGTGTGGGTTTGAAGAAGATTTGAGGAGGTCACATTTTTCACCCAAAAAAACACTAAGGGGTACCCCTTTGTGTTTTTTTAGACTAAATCTTTGACCGTCTCAGATTTCTTCCAAACTCACGATGCTGATTAAGCAGGTCCTGACTCACAAAGGGGTGTGATTATTTTCAGCCTATCTCATCCCAAAGCTGAGATATGAGGACTAACGTAACTGGGATTTTCTCTCAATAGGTTTATTGATGTTGAATATATTGAAATTAAATGTATTAGCTTGTTATACGTCCAATAAAGCAAAATACAGATGCAATGTAGGTTATATTGGACTGACTAGGCTTTTCTGATCACACCCTTCTACTCATGTGTTTACCTAGCTTCACTGCAAGTAGGAGTCCCATCATGAAATTTACAGTTATACATTTTATGCAGCACAACATGTCCCTATATCTCAGCTTTGGGATGTGGTAGGGCAACAATTACCACACCACTGTCTTCGTCAGGACCTCCCTGACACACGGTGTGGGTTTGAAGAAGATCTGAGGAGGTCACATTTTTGACCGTCTCAGATTTCTTCCAAACTCACAATGTTGATTGAGCAGGTCCTGACTTACACAGGGGTGTGATTATTTCCAGCCTATCTCATCCCAAAGCTGAGATATGAGGACTTACGTAACTGGGATTTTCTCTCAATAGGTTTATTGGTGTTGAATATATTGGAATTAAATTCATGAACTTGTTATACGTCCAATAAAGCAAAATACAGATGCAATGTAGGATATATTGGACTGACTAGGCTTTTCTGATCACACCCTTCTACTCATGTGTTTACCTAGCTTCACTGGAAGTAGGAATCCCATCATGAAATTTACAGTTATACATTTTATGCAGCACAACATGTCCCTATATCTCAGCTTTGGGATGTGGTAGGGCAACAATTACCACACCACTGTCTTCGTCAGGACCTCCCTGACACACGGTGTGGGTTTGAAGAAGATTTGAGGAGGTCACATATTTCACCCAAAAAACACTAAGGGGTAACCCTTTGTGGTTTTTTAGACTAAATTTTTGACCATCTCAGATTTCTTCCAAACTCACGATGTTGATTGAGCAGGTCCTGACTTACACAGGGGTGTGATTATTTTCAGCCTATCTCATCCCAAAGCTGAGATATGAGGACTTACGTAACTGGGATTTTCTCTCAATAGGTTTATTGGTGTTGAATATATTGGAATTAAATTTATGAACTTGTTATACGTCCAATAAAGCAAAATACAGATGCAGTGTAGAGTATATTGGACTGACTAGGCTTTTCTTATCTCACCCTTCTACTCATGGGTTTACCTAGCTTCACTGGAAGTAGGAATCCCATCATGAAATTTACAGTTATACATTTTATGCAGCACAACATGTCCCTATATCTCAGCTTTGGGATGTGGTAGGGCAACAATTACCACACCATTGTCTTCGTCAGGACCTCTCTGACACACGGTGTGGGTTTGAAGAAGATCTTAAGAGGTCACATTTTTCACCCAAAAAAAACCCACTAGACTAAATTTTTGACCGTCTCAGATTTCTTCCAAACTCACGATGTTGATTAAGCAGGTCCTGACGTATACAGGGGTGTGATTATTTTCAGCCTATCTCATACCAAAGCTGAGATATGAGGACTTACGGAACTGTGATTTTCTCTCAATAGGTTTATTGGTGTTGAATATATTGGAATTAAATTTATGAACTTGTTATATGTCCAATAAAGCAAAATACAGATGCAGTGTAGAGTATATTGGACTGACTAGGCTTTTCTTATCTCACCCTTCTACTCATGGGTTTACCTAGCTTCACTGGAAGTAGGAATCCCATCATGAAATTTACAGCTATACATTTTATGCAGCACAACATGTCCCTATATCTCAGCTTTGGGATGTGGTAGGGCAAAAATTACCACACCACTCTCTTCGTCAGGACCTCCCTGACAGATCTGAGGAGGTCACTTTTTTCACGCAAAAAACCAATAAGGAGTACCCCTTTGTGTTTTTTTAGACTAAATTTTTGACCATCTCAGATTTCTTCCAAACTCACAATGTTGATTGAGCAGGCCTTGACTTACACAGGGGTGTGATTATTTCCAGCCTATCTCATCCCAAAGCTGAGATATGAGGACTAACGTAACTGGGATTTTCTCTCAATAGGTTTATTGGTGTTGAATATATTGGAATTAAATTTATGAGCTTGTTATACGTCCAATAAAGCAAAATACAGATGCAGTGTAGGTTATATTGGACTGACTAGGCTTTTCTGATCGCACCCTTCTACTCATGCGTTTACCTAGCTTCACTGGAAGTAAGAATCCCATCATGAAACTTACAGTTATACATTTTATGCAGCACAACATGTCCCTATATCTCAGCTTTGGGATGTGGTAGGGCAACAATTACCACACCATTGTCTTCGTCAGGACCTCTCTGACACACGGTGTGGGTTTGAAGAAGATCTTAAGAGGTCACATTTTTCACCCAAAAAAAACCCACTAAGGGGTACCCCTTTGTGTTTTTTTAGACTAACTTTTTAACCGTCTCAGATTTCTTCCAAACTCATGATGTTGATTGAGCAGGTTCTGACTTACACAGGGGTGTGATTATTTTCAGCCTGTCTCATCCCAAAGCTGAGATATGAGGACTAATGTAACTGGGATTTTCTCTCAATAGGTTTATTGGTGTTGAATATATTGGAATTAAATTGATGAGCTTGTTATACGTCCAATAAAGCAAAATACAGATGCAATGTAGGTTATATTGGACTGACTAGGCTTTTCTGATCGCACCCTTCTACTCGTGTGTTTACCTAGCTTCACTGGAAGTAGGAATCCCATCATGAAATTTACAGTTATACATTTTATGCAGCACAACATGTCCCTATATCTCAGCTTTGGGATGTGGTAGGGCAAAAAATCCCACACCACTCTCGTCGTCAGGACCTCCCTGATACACGGTGTGAGTTTGAAGAAGATCTGAGGAGGTCACATTTTTCACCCAAAAAACCACTAAGGGGTACCCCTTTGTGTTTTTTTAGAAAAATTTTTGACCATCTCAGATTTCTTCCAAACTCACGATGTTGATTAAGCAGGTCCTGACTTACACAGGGGTGTGATTATTTTCAGCCTATCTAATCCCAAAGCTGAGAATTGAGGACTTACGTAACTGTGATTTTCTCTCAATTGGTTTATTGGTGTTGAATATATTGGAATTAAATTTATGAACTTGTTATACGTCCAATAAAGCACAATACAGATGCAGTGTAGAGTATATTGGACTGACTAGGCTTTTCTTATCTCAACCTTCTACTCGTATGTTTACCTAGCTTCACTGCGAGTAGGAATCCCATCATGAAATTTACAGTTATACAATTTATGCAGCACAACATGTGCCAACACTTTATTGGTGTTGAATATATTGGAATTAAATTTATGAGCTTGTTATACGTCCAATAAAGCAAAATACAGATGCAGTATAGAGTATATTGGACTGACTAGGCTTTTCTTATCTCACCCTTCTACTCATGGGTTTACCTAGCTTCACTGGAAGTAGGAGTCCCATCATGAAATTTACAGTTATACAGTTTATGCAGCACAACATGTCCCTATATCTCAGCTTTGGGATGTGGTAGGGCAACAATTACCACACCATTGTCTTCGTCAGGACCTCTCTGACACACGGTGTGGGTTTGAAGAAGATCTTAAGAGGTCACATTTTTCACCCAAAAAAAACCCACTAGACTAAATTTTTGACCGTCTCAGATTTCTTCCAAACTCACGATGTTGATTAAGCAGGTCCTGACGTATACAGGGGTGTGATTATTTCCAGCCTATCTCATCCCAAAGCTGAGATATGAGGACTAACGTAACTGGGATTTTCTCTCAATAGGTTTATTGGTGTTGAATATATTGGAATTAAATTTATGAGCTTGTTATACGTCCAATAAAGCAAAATACAGATGCAGTGTAGGTTATATTGGACTGACTAGGCTTTTCTGATCGCACCCTTCTACTCATGTGTTTACCTAGCTTCACTGGAAGTAAGAATCCCATCATGAAATTTACAGTTATACATTTTATGCAGCACAACATGTCCCTATATCTCAGCTTTGGGATGTGGTAGGGCAACAATTACCACACCACTGTCTTCGTCAGGACCTCCCTGAGATACGGTGTGGGTTTGAAGAAGATCTGAGGAGGTCACATTTTTCACCCAAAAAAAACCCACTAAGGGGTACCCCTTTGTGTTTTTTTAGACTAACTTTTTAACCGTCTCAGATTTCTTCCAAACTCATGATGTTGATTGAGCAGGTTCTGACTTACACAGGGGTGTGATTATTTTCAGCCTGTCTCATCCCAAAGCTGAGATATGAGGACTAACGTAACTGGGATTTTCTCTCAATAGGTTTATTGGTGTTGAATATATTGGAATTAAATTGATGAGCTTGTTATACGTCCAATAAAGCAAAATACAGATGCAATGTAGGTTATATTGGACTGACTAGGCTTTTCTGATCGCACCCTTCTACTCGTGTGTTTACCTAGCTTCACTGGAAGTAGGAATCCCATCATGAAATTTACAGTTATACATTTTATGCAGCACAACATGTCCCTATATCTCAGCTTTGGGATGTGGTAGGGCAAAAATTACCACACCACTCTCGTCGTCAGGACCTCCCTGATACACGGTGTGAGTTTGAAGAAGATCTGAGGAGGATACTTCTTTTCACGCAAAAAACCACTAAGGGGTACCCGTTTGTGTTTTTTTAGATTAAATTTTTGACCGTCTCAGATTTCTTCCAAACTCACGATGTTGATTAAGCAGGTCCTGACTTACACAGGGGTGTGATTATTTTCAGCCTATCTAATCCCAAAGCTGAGAATTGAGGACTTACGTAACTGTGATTTTCTCTCAATTGGTTTATTGGTGTTGAATATATTGGAATTAAATTTATGAACTTGTTATACGTCCAATAAAGCACAATACAGATGCAGTGTAGAGTATATTGGACTGACTAGGCTTTTCTTATCTCAACCTTCTACTCGTGTGTTTACCTAGCTTCACTGCGAGTAGGAATCCCATCATGAAATTTACAGTTATACAATTTATGCAGCACAACATGTGCCTATATCTCAGCTTTGGGATGTGGTAGAGCAACAATTACCACACCACTGTCATCATCAGGACCTCCCTGACACACGGTGTGGGGTTGAAGAAGATCTTAGGAGGTCACATTTTTCACCTAAAAAAAAAACACTAAGGGGTACCCCTTTGTGTTTTTTTTAGACTAACTTTTTAACCGTCTCAGATTTCTTCCAAACTCATGATGTTGATTGAGCAGGTCCTGACTTACACAGGGGTGTGATTATTTTCAGCCTGTCTCATCCCAAAGCTGAGATATGAGGACTAACGTAACTGGGATTTTCTCTCAATAGGTTTATTGGTGTTGAATATATTGGAATTAAATTTATGAGCTTGTTATACGTCCAATAAAGCAAAATACAGATGCAATGTAGGTTATATTGGACTGACTAGGCTTTTCTGATCGCACCCTTCTACTCATGTGTTTACCTAGCTTCACTGGAAGTAGGAATCCCATCATGAAATTTACAGTTATACATTTTATGCAGCACAACATGTCCCTATATCTCAGCTTTGGGATGTGGTAGGGCAAAAATTACCACACCACTCTCGTCATCAGGACCTCCCTGACACACGGTGTGCGTTTGAAGAAAATCTGAGGAGGTCACTTTTTTCACCCAAAAAAACACAAAGGGGTACCCCTTTGTGTTTTTTTTAGACTAACTTTTTAACCATCTCAGATTTCTTCCAAACTCACGATGTTGATTAAGCAGGTCCTGACTTACACAGGGGTGTGATTATTTTCAGCCTATCTCATCCCAAAGCTGAGATATGAGGACTTACGTAACTGGGATTTTCTCTCAATAGGTTTATTGGTGTTGAATATATTGGAATTAAATTTATGAACTTGTTATACGTCCAATAAAGCAAAATACAGATGCAGTGTAGAGTATATTGGACTGACTAGGCTTTTCTGATCGCACCCTTCTACTCGTGTGTTTACCTAGCTTCACTGGAAGTAGGAATCCCATCATGAAATTTACAGTTATACATTTTATGCAGCACAACATGTCCCTATATCTCAGCTTTGGGATGTGGTAGGGCAAAAATTACCACACCACTCTCGTCGTCAGGACCTCCCTGATACACGGTGTGAGTTTGAAGAAGATCTGAGGAGGATACTTCTTTTCACGCAAAAAACCACTAAGGGGTACCCGTTTGTGTTTTTTTAGATTAAATTTTTGACCGTCTCAGATTTCTTCCAAACTCACGATGTTGATTAAGCAGGTCCTGACTTACACAGGGGTGTGATTATTTTCAGCCTATCTAATCCCAAAGCTGAGAATTGAGGACTTACGTAACTGTGATTTTCTCTCAGTTGGTTTATTGGTGTTGAATATATTGGAATTAAATTTATGAACTTGTTATACGTCCAATAAAGCACAATACAGATGCAGTGTAGAGTATATTGGACTGACTAGGCTTTTCTTATCTCAACCTTCTACTCGTGTGTTTACCTAGCTTCACTGCGAGTAGGAATCCCATCATGAAATTTACAGTTATACAATTTATGCAGCACAACATGTGCCTATATCTCAGCTTTGGGATGTGGTAGAGCAACAATTACCACACCACTGTCATCATCAGGACCTCCCTGACACACGGTGTGGGGTTGAAGAAGATCTTAGGAGGTCACATTTTTCACCTAAAAAAAAAACACTAAGGGGTACCCCTTTGTGTTTTTTTTAGACTAACTTTTTAACCGTCTCAGATTTCTTCCAAACTCATGATGTTGATTGAGCAGGTCCTGACTTACACAGGGGTGTGATTATTTTCAGCCTGTCTCATCCCAAAGCTGAGATATGAGGACTAACGTAACTGGGATTTTCTCTCAATTGGTTTATTGGTGTTGAATATATTGGAATTGAATTTATGAACTTGGGCAAAAATTACCACACCACTCTCGTCGTCAGGACCTCCCTGACACACGGTGTGAGTTTGAAGAAGATCTGAGGAGGATACTTTTTTTCACCCAAAAAAACACTAAGGGGTACCTGTTTGTGTTTTTTTAGACTAAATTTTTGACCGTCTCAGATTTCTTCCAAACTCACGATGTTGATTAAGCAGGTCCTGACTTACACAGGGGTGTGATTATTTTCAGCCTATCTCATCCCAAAGCTGAGATATGAGGACTTACGTAACTGGGATTTTCTCTCAATAGGTTTATTGGTGTTGAATATATTGGAATTAAATTTATGAGCTTGTTATACGTCCAATAAAGCAAAATACAGATGCAATGTAGGTTATATTGGACTGCCTAGGCTTTTCTGATCGCACCCTTCTACTCATGGGTTTACCTAGCTTCACTGGAAGTAAGAATCCCATCATGAAATTTACAGCTATACATTTTATGCAGCACAACATGTCCCTATATCTCAGCTTTGGGATGTGGTAGGTCAAAAATTACCACACCACTCTCGTCATCAGGACCTCACTGACACACGGTGTGAGTTTGAAGAAGATCTGAGGAGGTCACTTTTTTCACCCAAAAAAACACTAAGGGGTACCCCTTTGTGTTTTTTTAGACTAAATTTTTGACCGTCTCAGATTTCTTCCAAACTCACGATGTTGATTAAGCAGGTCCTGACTTACACAGGGGTGTGATTATTTTCAGCCTATCTAATCCCAAAGCTGAGAATTGAGGACTTACGTAACTGGGATTTTCTCTCAATTGGTTTATTGGTGTTGAATATATTGGAATTGAATTTATGAACTTGGGCAAAAATTACCACACCACTCTCGTCGTCAGGACCTCCCTGACACACGGTGTGAGTTTGAAGAAGATCTGAGGAGGATACTTTTTTTCACCCAAAAAAACACTAAGGGGTACCTGTTTGTGTTTTTTTAGACTAAATTTTTGACCGTCTCAGATTTCTTCCAAACTCACGATGTTGATTAAGCAGGTCCTGACTTACACAGGGGTGTGATTATTTTCAGCCTATCTAATCCTAAAGCTGAGAATTGAGGACTTACGTAACTGGGATTTTCTCTCAATTGGTTTATTGGCGTTGAATATATTGGAATTAAATTTATGAACTTGTTATACGTCCAATAAAGCAAAATACAGATGCGGTGTAGAGTATATTGGACTGACTAGGCTTTTCTTATCTCACCCTTCTACTCATGGGTTAACCTAGCTTCACTGGAAGTAGGAATCCCATCATGAAATTTACAGTTATACATTTTATGCAGCACAACATGTCCCTATGTCCCTATATCTCAGCTTTGGGATGTGGTAGGGCAAAAATTACCGCACCACTCTCGTCGTCAGGACCTCCTTGACACACGGTGTGAGTTTGAAGAAGATCTGAGGAGGATACTTTTTTTCACCCAAAAAAACACTAAGGTGTACCCTTTTGTGTTTTTTTTTTGACTAAAATTTTGACCGTCTCAGATTTCTTCCAAACTCACGATGTTGATTAAGCAGGTCCTGACTTACACAGGGGTGTGATTATTTTCAGCCTATCTCATCCCAAAGCTGAGAATTGAGGACTTACGTAACTGGGATTTTCTCTCAATTGGTTTATTGGTGTTGAATATATTGGAATTAAATTTATGAACTTGTTATACGTCCAATAAAGCAAAATACAGATGCAGTGTAGAGTATATTGGACTGACTAGGCTTTTCTTATCTCACCCTTCTACTCATGGGTTTACCTAGCTTCACTGGAAGTAAGAATCCCATCATGAAATTTACAACTATACATTTTATGCAGCACAACATGTCCCTATATCTCAGCTTTGGGATGTGGTAGGGCAAAAATTACCACACCACTGTCTTCGTCAGGACCTCCCTGACACACGGTGTGGGTTTGAAGAAGATCTGAGGAGGTCACATTTTTCACCCAAAAAAACACTAAGGGGTAGCCCTTTGTGTTTTTTTAGACTAAATTTTTGACCGTCTCAGATTTCTTCCAAACTCATGATGTTGATTAAGCAGGTCCTGACTTACACAGGGGTGTGATTATTTTCAGCCTATCTCATCCCAAAGCTGAGATATGAGGACTAACGTAACTGGGATTTTCTCTCAATAGGTTTATTGGTGTTGAATATATTGGAATTAAATTTATGAGCTTGTTATACGTCCAATAAAGCAAAATACAGATGCAATGTAGGTTATATTGGACTGCCTAGGCTTTTCTAATCGCACCCTTCTACTCATGGGTTTACCTAGCTTTACTGGAAGTAAGAATCCCATCATGAAATTTACAGCTATACATTTTATGCAGCACAACATGTCCCTATATCTCAGCTTTGGGATGTGGTAGGGCAAAAATTACCACACCACTCTCGTCATCAGGACCTCACTGACACACGGTGTGAGCTTGAAGAAGATCTGAGGAGGTCACTTTTTTCACCCAAAAAAACACTAAGGGGTACCTGTTTGTGTTTTTTTAGACTAAATTTTTGACCGTCTCAGATTTCTTCCAAACTCACGATGTTGATTAAGCAGGTCCTGACTTACACAGGGGTGTGATTATTTTCAGCCTATCTCATCCCAAAGCTGAGATATGAGGACTTACGTAACTGGGATTTTCTCTCAATAGGTTTATTGGTGTTGAATATATTGGAATTAAATTTATGAACTTGTTATACGTCCAATAAAGCAAAATACAGATGCAGTGTAGAGTATATTGGACTGACTAGGCTTTTCTTATCTCACCCTTCTACTCATGTGTTTACCTAGCTTCACTGGAAGTAGGAATCCCATCATGAAATTTACAGTTATACATTTTATGCAGCACAACATGTCCCTATATCTCAGCTTTGGGATGTGGTAGGGCAAAAATTACCACACCACTCTCGTCATCAGGACCTCACTGACACACGGTGTGAGCTTGAAGAAGATCTGAGGAGGTCACTTTTTTCACCCAAAAAAACACTAAGGGGTACCTGTTTGTGTTTTTTTAGACTAAATTTTTGACCGTCTCAGATTTCTTCCAAACTCACGATGTTGATTAAGCAGGTCCTGACTTACACAGGGGTGTGATTATTTTCAGCCTATCTAATCCCAAAGCTGAGAATTGAGGACTTACATAACTGGGATTTTCTCTCAATTGGTTTATTGGTGTTGAATATATTGGAATTGAATTTATGAACTTGGGCAAAAATTACCACACCACTCTCGTCGTCAGGACCTCCCTGACACACGGTGTGAGTTTGAAGAAGATCTGAGGAGGATACTTTTTTTCACCCAAAAAAACACTAAGGGGTACCTGTTTGTGTTTTTTTAGACTAAATTTTTGACCGTCTCAGATTTCTTCCAAACTCACGATGTTGATTAAGCAGGTCCTGACTTACACAGGGGTGTGATTATTTTCAGCCTATCTCATCCCAAAGCTGAGATATGAGGACTTACGTAACTGGGATTTTCTCTCAATAGGTTTATTGGTGTTGAATATATTGGAATTAAATTTATGAGCTTGTTATACGTCCAATAAAGCAAAATACAGATGCAATGTAGGTTATATTGGACTGCCTAGGCTTTTCTGATCGCACCCTTCTACTCATGGGTTTACCTAGCTTCACTGGAAGTAAGAATCCCATCATGAAATTTACAGCTATACATTTTATGCAGCACAACATGTCCCTATATCTCAGCTTTGGGATGTGGTAGGTCAAAAATTACCACACCACTCTCGTCATCAGGACCTCACTGACACACGGTGTGAGTTTGAAGAAGATCTGAGGAGGTCACTTTTTTCACCCAAAAAAACACTAAGGGGTACCCCTTTGTGTTTTTTTAGACTAAATTTTTGACCGTCTCAGATTTCTTCCAAACTCACGATGTTGATTAAGCAGGTCCTGACTTACACAGGGGTGTGATTATTTTCAGCCTATCTAATCCCAAAGCTGAGAATTGAGGACTTACGTAACTGGGATTTTCTCTCAATTGGTTTATTGGTGTTGAATATATTGGAATTGAATTTATGAACTTGGGCAAAAATTACCACACCACTCTCGTCGTCAGGACCTCCCTGACACACGGTGTGAGTTTGAAGAAGATCTGAGGAGGATACTTTTTTTCACCCAAAAAAACACTAAGGGGTACCTGTTTGTGTTTTTTTAGACTAAATTTTTGACCGTCTCAGATTTCTTCCAAACTCACGATGTTGATTAAGCAGGTCCTGACTTACACAGGGGTGTGATTATTTTCAGCCTATCTAATCCTAAAGCTGAGAATTGAGGACTTACGTAACTGGGATTTTCTCTCAATTGGTTTATTGGCGTTGAATATATTGGAATTAAATTTATGAACTTGTTATACGTCCAATAAAGCAAAATACAGATGCGGTGTAGAGTATATTGGACTGACTAGGCTTTTCTTATCTCACCCTTCTACTCATGGGTTAACCTAGCTTCACTGGAAGTAGGAATCCCATCATGAAATTTACAGTTATACATTTTATGCAGCACAACATGTCCCTATGTCCCTATATCTCAGCTTTGGGATGTGGTAGGGCAAAAATTACCGCACCACTCTCGTCGTCAGGACCTCCTTGACACACGGTGTGAGTTTGAAGAAGATCTGAGGAGGATACTTTTTTTCACCCAAAAAAACACTAAGGTGTACCCTTTTGTGTTTTTTTTTTGACTAAAATTTTGACCGTCTCAGATTTCTTCCAAACTCACGATGTTGATTAAGCAGGTCCTGACTTACACAGGGGTGTGATTATTTTCAGCCTATCTCATCCCAAAGCTGAGAATTGAGGACTTACGTAACTGGGATTTTCTCTCAATTGGTTTATTGGTGTTGAATATATTGGAATTAAATTTATGAACTTGTTATACGTCCAATAAAGCAAAATACAGATGCAGTGTAGAGTATATTGGACTGACTAGGCTTTTCTTATCTCACCCTTCTACTCATGGGTTTACCTAGCTTCACTGGAAGTAAGAATCCCATCATGAAATTTACAACTATACATTTTATGCAGCACAACATGTCCCTATATCTCAGCTTTGGGATGTGGTAGGGCAAAAATTACCACACCACTGTCTTCGTCAGGACCTCCCTGACACACGGTGTGGGTTTGAAGAAGATCTGAGGAGGTCACATTTTTCACCCAAAAAAACACTAAGGGGTAGCCCTTTGTGTTTTTTTAGACTAAATTTTTGACCGTCTCAGATTTCTTCCAAACTCATGATGTTGATTAAGCAGGTCCTGACTTACACAGGGGTGTGATTATTTTCAGCCTATCTCATCCCAAAGCTGAGATATGAGGACTAACGTAACTGGGATTTTCTCTCAATAGGTTTATTGGTGTTGAATATATTGGAATTAAATTTATGAGCTTGTTATACGTCCAATAAAGCAAAATACAGATGCAATGTAGGTTATATTGGACTGCCTAGGCTTTTCTAATCGCACCCTTCTACTCATGGGTTTACCTAGCTTCACTGGAAGTAAGAATCCCATCATGAAATTTACAGCTATACATTTTATGCAGCACAACATGTCCCTATATCTCAGCTTTGGGATGTGGTAGGGCAAAAATTACCACACCACTCTCGTCATCAGGACCTCACTGACACACGGTGTGAGCTTGAAGAAGATCTGAGGAGGTCACTTTTTTCACCCAAAAAAACACTAAGGGGTACCTGTTTGTGTTTTTTTAGACTAAATTTTTGACCGTCTCAGATTTCTTCCAAACTCACGATGTTGATTAAGCAGGTCCTGACTTACACAGGGGTGTGATTATTTTCAGCCTATCTCATCCCAAAGCTGAGATATGAGGACTTACGTAACTGGGATTTTCTCTCAATAGGTTTATTGGTGTTGAATATATTGGAATTAAATTTATGAACTTGTTATACGTCCAATAAAGCAAAATACAGATGCAGTGTAGAGTATATTGGACTGACTAGGCTTTTCTTATCTCACCCTTCTACTCATGGGTTTACCTAGCTTCACTGGAAGTAGGAATCCCATCATGAAATTTACAGTTATACATTTTATGCAGCACAACATGTCCCTATATCTCAGCTTTGGGATGTGGTAGGGCAAAAATTACCACACCACTCTCGTCGTCATGACCTCCCTGACACACGGTGTGAGTTTGAAGAAGATCTGAGGAGGTCACTTTTTTTCACCCAAAAAAACACAAAGGGGTACCCCTTTGTGTTTTTTTAGACTAAATTTTTGACCGTCTCAGATTTCTTCCAAACTCACGATGTTGATTAAGCAGGTCCTGACTTACACAGGGGTGTGATTATTTTCAGCCTATCTAATCCCAAAGCTGAGAAATGAGGACTTGCGTAACTGGGATTTTCTCTCAATTGGTTTATTGGTGTTGAATATATTGGAATTGAATTTATGAACTTGTGCAAAAATTACCACACCACTCTCTTCGTCAGGACCTCCCTGACACATGGTTTGAGTTTGAAGAAGATCTGAGGAGGATACTTTTTTTCACCCAAAAAAACACTAAAGGGTACCCTTTTGCGTTTTTTTTTAGACTAAATTTTTGACCGTCTCAGATTTCTTCCAAACTCACGATGTTGATTAAGCAGGTCCTGACTTACACAGGGGTGTGATTATTTTCAGCCTATCTAATCCCAAAGCTGAGAAATGAGGACTTACGTAACTGGGATTTTCTCTCAATTGGTTTATTGGTGTTGAATATATTGGAATTGAATTTATGAACTTGGGCAAAAATTACCACACCACTCTCGTCGTCAGGACCTCCCTGACACACGGTGTGAGTTTGAAGAAGATCTGAGGAGGATACTTTTCTTCACCCAAAAAAACACTAAGGGGTACCTGTTTGTGTTTTTTTAGACTAAATTTTTGACCGTCTCAGATTTCTTCCAAACTCACGATGTTGATTAAGCAGGTCCTGACTTACACAGGGGTGTGATTATTTTCAGCCTATGAAATCCTAAAGCTGAGAATTGAGGACTTACGTAACTGGGATTTTCTCTCAATTGGTTTATTGGTGTTGAATATATTGGAATTAAATTTATGAACTTGTTATACGTCCAATAAAGCAAAATACAGATGCGGTATATTGGACTGACTAGGCTTTTCTTATCTCACCCTTCTACTCATGGGTTTACCTAGCTTCACTGGAAGTAGGAATTCCATCATGAAATTTACAGTTATACATCTTATGCAGCACAACATGTCCCTATATCTCAGCTTTGGGATGTGGTAGGGCAAAAATTACCGCACTACTCTCGTCGTCAGGACCTCCCTGACACACGGTGTGAGTTTGAAGAAGATCTGAGGAGATCACTTTTTTCACCCAAAAAAACACTAAGGGGTACCTGTTTGTGTTTTTTTAGACTAAATTTTTGACCGTCTCAGATGTCTTCCAAACTCACGATGTTGATTAAGCAGGTCCTGACTTACACAGGGGTGTGATTATTTTCAGCCTATCTCATCCCAAAGCTGAGATATGAGGACTTACGTAACTGGGATTTTCTCTCAATTGGTTTATTGGTGTTGAATATATTGGAATTGAATTTATGAACTTGGGCAAAAATTATCACACCACTCTCTTCGTCAGGACCTCCCTGACACATGGTTTGAGTTTGAAGAAGATCTGAGGAGGATACTTTTTTTCACCCAAAAAAACACTAAAGGGTACCCTTTTGCGTTTTTTTTTTTGACTAAAATTATGACCGTCTCAGATTTCTTCCAAACTCACGATGTTGATTAAGCAGGTCCTGACTTACACAGTGGTGTGATTATTTTCAGCCTATCTCATCCCAAAGCTGAGAATTGAGGACTTACGTAACTGGGATTTTCTCTCAATAGGTTTATTGGTGTTGAATATATTGGAATTAAATTCATGAACTTGTTATACGTCCAATAAAGCAAAATACAGATGCAGTGTAGAGTATATTGGACTGACTAGGCTTTTCTTATCTCACCCTTCTACTCATGGGTTTACCTAGCTTCACTGGAAGTAGGAATCCCATCATGAAATTTACAGTTATTCATTTTATGCAGCACAACATGTCCCTATATCTCAGCTTTGGGACGTGGTAGGGCAAGAATTACCGCACCACTCTCGTCGTCAGGACCTCCTTGACACACGGTGTGAGTTTGAAGAAGATCTGAGGAGGATACTTTTTTTCACCCAAAAAAACACTAAGGAGTACCCCTTTGTGTTTTTTTAGACTAAATTTTTGACCGTCTCAGATTTCTTCCAAACTCACGATGTTGATTAAGCAGGTCCTGACTTACACAGGGGTGTGATTATTTTCAGCCTATCTAATCCCAAAGCTGAGAAATGAGGACTTACGTAACTGGGATTTTCTCTCAATTGGTTTATTGGTGTTGAATATATTGGAATTGAATTTATGAACTTGGGCAAAAATTACCACACCACTCTCGTCGTCAGGACCTCCCTGACACACGGTGTGAGTTTGAAGAAGATCTGAGGAGGATACTTTTCTTCACCCAAAAAAACACTAAGGGGTACCTGTTTGTGTTTTTTTAGACTAAATTTTTGACCGTCTCAGATTTCTTCCAAACTCACGATGTTGATTAAGCAGGTCCTGACTTACACAGGGGTGTGATTATTTTCAGCCTATGAAATCCTAAAGCTGAGAATTGAGGACTTACGTAACTGGGATTTTCTCTCAATTGGTTTATTGGTGTTGAATATATTGGAATTAAATTTATGAACTTGTTATACGTCCAATAAAGCAAAATACAGATGCGGTATATTGGACTGACTAGGCTTTTCTTATCTCACCCTTCTACTCATGGGTTTACCTAGCTTCACTGGAAGTAGGAATTCCATCATGAAATTTACAGTTATACATCTTATGCAGCACAACATGTCCCTATATCTCAGCTTTGGGATGTGGTAGGGCAAAAATTACCGCACTACTCTCGTCGTCAGGACCTCCCTGACACACGGTGTGAGTTTGAAGAAGATCTGAGGAGATCACTTTTTTCACCCAAAAAAACACTAAGGGGTACCTGTTTGTGTTTTTTTAGACTAAATTTTTGACCGTCTCAGATGTCTTCCAAACTCACGATGTTGATTAAGCAGGTCCTGACTTACACAGGGGTGTGATTATTTTCAGCCTATCTCATCCCAAAGCTGAGATATGAGGACTTACGTAACTGGGATTTTCTCTCAATTGGTTTATTGGTGTTGAATATATTGGAATTGAATTTATGAACTTGGGCAAAAATTATCACACCACTCTCTTCGTCAGGACCTCCCTGACACATGGTTTGAGTTTGAAGAAGATCTGAGGAGGATACTTTTTTTCACCCAAAAAAACACTAAAGGGTACCCTTTTGCGTTTTTTTTTTTGACTAAAATTATGACCGTCTCAGATTTCTTCCAAACTCACGATGTTGATTAAGCAGGTCCTGACTTACACAGTGGTGTGATTATTTTCAGCCTATCTCATCCCAAAGCTGAGAATTGAGGACTTACGTAACTGGGATTTTCTCTCAATAGGTTTATTGGTGTTGAATATATTGGAATTAAATTCATGAACTTGTTATACGTCCAATAAAGCAAAATACAGATGCAGTGTAGAGTATATTGGACTGACTAGGCTTTTCTTATCTCACCCTTCTACTCATGGGTTTACCTAGCTTCACTGGAAGTAGGAATCCCATCATGAAATTTACAGTTATTCATTTTATGCAGCACAACATGTCCCTATATCTCAGCTTTGGGACGTGGTAGGGCAAGAATTACCGCACCACTCTCGTCGTCAGGACCTCCTTGACACACGGTGTGAGTTTGAAGAAGATCTGAGGAGGATACTTTTTTTCACCCAAAAAAACACTAAGGAGTACCCCTTTGTGTTTTTTTAGACTAAATTTTTGACCGTCTCAGATTTCTTCCAAACTCACGTTGTTGATTAAGCAGGTCCTGACTTACACAGGGGTGTGATTATTTTCAGCCTATCTAATCCCAAAGCTGAGAATTGAGGACTTACGTAACTGGGATTTTCTCTCAATTGGTTTATTGGTGTTGAATATATTGGAATTGAATTTATGAACTTGGGCAAAAATTACCACACCACTCTCGTCGTCAGGACCTCCCTGACACACGGTGTGAGTTTGAAGAAGATCTGAGGAGGATACTTTTTTCACCCAAAAAACACTAAGGGGTACCTGTTTGTGTTTTTTTAGACTAAATTTTTGACCGTCTCAGATTTCTTCCAAACTCACGATGTTGATTAAGCAGGTCCTGACTTACACAGTGGTGTGATTATTTTCAGCCTATCTCATCCCAAAGCTGAGAATTGAGGACTTACGTAACTGGGATTTTCTCTCAATAGGTTTATTGGTGTTGAATATATTGGAATTAAATTTATGAACTTGTTATACATCCAATAAAGCAAAATACAGATGCGGTGTAGAGTATATTGGACTGACTAGGCTTTTCTTATCTCACCCTTCTACTCATGGGTTTACCTAGCTTCACTGGAAGTAGGAATCCTATCATGAAATTTACGGTTATACATTTTATGCAGCACAACATGTCCCTATATCTCAGCTTTGGGATGTGGTAGGGCAAAATTTACCACACTACTCTCGTCGTCAGGACCTCCCTGACACACGGTGTGAGTTTGAAGAAGATCTGAGGAGATCACTTTTTTCACCTAAAAAAACACTAAGGGGTACCTGTTTGTGTTTTTTAGACTAAATTTTTGACCGTCTCAGATTTCTTCCAAACTCACGATGTTGATTAAGCAGGTCCTGACTTACACAGGGGTGTGATTATTTTCAGCCTATCTAATCCCAAAGCTGAGAATTGAGGACTTACGTAACTGGGATTTTCTCTCAATTGGTTTATTGTTGTTGAATATATTGGAATTAAATTTATGAACTTGTTATACGTCCAATAAAGCAAAATACAGATGCAGTATATTGGACTGACTAGGCTTTTCTTATCTCACCCTTCTACTCATGGGTTTACCTAGCTTCACTGGAAGTAGGAATCCCATCATGAAATTTACAGTTATACATTTTATGCAGCACAACATGTCCCTATATCTCAGCTTTGGGACGTGGTAGGGCAAGAATTACCGCACCACTCTCGTCGTCAGGACCTCCTTGACACACGGTGTGAGTTTGAAGAAGATCTGAGGAGGATACTTTTTTTCACCCAAAAAAACACTAAGGGGTACCCCTTTGTGTTTTTTTTTTTTAGACTAAATTTTTGACCGTCTCAGATTTCTTCCAAACTCACGATGTTGATTAAGCAGGTCCTGACTTACACAGGGGTGTGATTATTTTCAGCCTATCTAATCCCAAAGCTGAGAATTGAGGACTTACGTAACTGGGATTTTCTCTCAATTGGTTTATTGGTGTTGAATATATTGGAATTGAATTTATGAACTTGGGCAAAAATTACCACACCACTCTCGTCGTCAGGACCTCCCTGACACACGGTGTGAGTTTGAAGAAGATCTGAGGAGGATACTTTTTTTCACCCAAAAAAACACTAAGGGGTACCTGTTTGTGTTTTTTTAGACTAAATTTTTGACCGTCTCACATTTCTTCCAAACTCACGATGTTGATTAAGCAGGTCCTGACTTACACAGGGGTGTGATTATTTTCAGCCTATCTAATCCTAAAGCTGAGAATTGAGGACTTACGTAACTGGGATTTTCTCTCAATTGGTTTATTGGTGTTGAATATACTGGAATTAAATTTATGAACTTGTTATACGTCCAATAAAGCAAAATACAGATGTGGTGTAGAGTATATTGGACTGACTAGGCTTTTCTTATCTCACCCTTCTACTCATGGGTTTACCTAGCTTCACTGGAAGTAGGAATCCCATCATGAAATTTACAGTTATACATTTTATGCAGAACAACATGTCCCTATATCTCAGCTTTGGGATGTGGTAGGGCAAAAATTACCGCACCACTCTCGTCGTCAGGACCTCCTTGACACACGGTGTGAGTTTGAAGAAGATCTGAGGAGGATACTTTTTTTCACCCAAAAAAACACTAAGGGGTACCCCTTTGTGTTTTTTTTTTTTTTGACTAAAATTTTGACCGTCTCAGATTTCTTCCAAACTCACGATGTTGATTAAGCAGGTCCTGACTTACACAGGGGTGTGATTATTTTCAGCCTATCTCATCCCAAAGCTGAGAATTGAGGACTTACGTAACTGGGATTTTCTCTCAATAGGTTTATTGGTGTTGAATATATTGGAATTAAATTTATGAACTTGTTATACGTCCAATAAAGCAAAATACAGATGCAGTGTAGAGTATATTGGACTGACTAGGCTTTTCTTATCTCACCCTTCTACTCATGGGTTTACCTAGCTTCACTGGAAGTAGGAATCCC
Source organism: Hoplias malabaricus (assembly GCF_029633855.1). Lineage (NCBI taxonomy): Eukaryota > Metazoa > Chordata > Actinopteri > Characiformes > Erythrinidae > Hoplias > Hoplias malabaricus. The sequence continues at coordinate 1,863,661 of NC_089810.1, forward strand.
ATCATGAAATTTACAGTTATACATTCTATGCAGCACAACATGTCCCTATATCTCAGCTTTGGGATGTGGTAGGGCAAAAATTACCACACTACTCTCGTCGTCAGGACCTCCCTGACACACGGTGTGAGTTTGAAGAAGATCTGAGGAGGTCACTTTTTTTCACCCAAAAAAACACAAAGGGGTATCTGTTTGTGTTTTTTTAGACTAAATTTTTGACCGTCTCAGATTTCTTCCAAACTCACGATGTTGATTAAGCAGGTCCTGACTTACACAGGGGTGTGATTATTTTCAGCCTATCTAATCCCAAAGCTGAGAATTGAGGACTTACGTAACTGGGATTTTCTCTCAATTGGTTTATTGGTGTTGAATATATTGAAATTGAATTTATGAACTTGGGCAAAAATTACCACACCACTCTCGTCGTCAGGACCTCCCTGACACACGGTGTGAGTTTGAAGAAGATCTGAGGAGGATACTTTTTTTCACCCAAAAAAACACTAAGGGGTACCTGTTTGTGTTTTTTTAGACTAAATTTTTGACCGTCTCACATTTCTTCCAAACTCACGATGTTGATTAAGCAGGTCCTGACTTACACAGGGGTGTGATTATTTTCAGCCTATCTAATCCTAAAGCTGAGAATTGAGGACTTACGTAACTGGGATTTTCTCTCAATTGGTTTATTGGTGTTGAATATATTGGAATTGAATTTATGAACTTGGGCAAAAATTACCGCACTACTCTCGTCGTAAGGACCTCCCTGACACACGGTGTGAGTTTGAAGAAGATCTGAGGAGATCACTTTTTTCACCCAAAAAAACACTAAGTTTTTTTAGACTAAATTTTTGACCGTCTCAGATTTCTTCCAAACTCACGATGTTGATTAAGCAGGTCCTGACTTACACAGGGGTGTGATTATTTTCAGCCTATCTCATCCCAAAGCTGAGAATTGAGGACTTACGTAACTGGGATTTTCTCTCAATAGGTTTATTGGTGTTGAATATATTGGAATTAAATTTATGAACTTGTTATACATCCAATAAAGCAAAATACAGATGCGGTGTAGAGTATATTGGACTGACTAGGCTTTTCTTATCTCACCCTTCTACTCATGGGTTTACCTAGCTTCACTGGAAGTAGGAATCCCATCATGAAATTTACAGTTATACATTTTATGCAGCACAACATGTCCCTAAATCTCAGCTTTGGGATGTGGTAGGGCAAAAATTACCACACCACTCTCGTCGTCAGGACCTCCCTGACACACGGTGTGAGTTTGAAGAAGATCTGAGGAGATCACTTTTTTCACCCAAAAAACACTAAGGGGTACTTTTTTTTTTTGACTAAAATTTTGACCGTCTCAGATTTCTTCCAAACTCACGATGTTGATTAAGCAGGTCCTGACTTACACAGGGGTGTGATTATTTTCAGCCTATCTCATCCCAAAGCTGAGATATGAGGACTTACGTAACTGGGATTTTCTCTCAATAGGTTTATTGGTGTTGAATATATTGGAATTAAATTTATGAACTTGTTATACGTCCAATAAAGCAAAATACAGATGCAGTGTAGAGTATATTGGACTGACTAGGCTTTTCTTATCTCACCCTTCTACTCATGGGTTTACCTAGCTTCACTGGAAGTAGGAATCCCATCATGAAATTTACAGTTATACATTTTATGCAGCACAACATGTCCCTAAATCTCAGCTTTGGGATGTGGTAGGGCAAAAATTACCACACCACTCTCGTCGTCAGGACCTCCCTGACACACGGTGTGAGTTTGAAGAAGATCTGAGGAGATCACTTTTTTCACCCAAAAAACACTAAGGGGTACCCCTTTGTGTTTTTTTTTTTTTGACTAAAATTTTGACCGTCTCAGATTTCTTCCAAACTCACGATGTTGATTAAGCAGGTCCTGACTTACACAGGGGTGTGATTATTTTCAGCCTATCTAATCCCAAAGCTGAGAATTGAGGACTTACGTAACTGGGATTTTCTCTCAATTGGTTTATTGGTGTTGAATATATTGGAATTGAATTTATGAACTTGGGCAAAAATTACCACACCACTCTCTTCGTCAGGACCTCCCTGACACACGGTGTGAGTTTGAAGAAGATCTGAGGAGATCACTTTTTTCACCCAAAAAAACACTAAGGGGTACCTGTTTGTGTTTTTTTAGACTAAATTTTTGACCGTCTCAGATTTCTTCCAAACTCATGATGTTGATTAAGCAGGTCCTGACCTACACAGGGGTGTGATTATTTTCAGCCTATCTCATCCCAAAGCTGAGATATGAGGACTTACGTAACTGGGATTTTCTCTCAATTGGTTTATTGGTCTTGAATATAGCCTGACTAGGCTTTTCTTATCTCACCCTTCTACTCATGGGTTTACCTAGCTTCACTGGAAGTAGGAATCCCATCATGAAATTTACAGTTATACATTTTATGCAGCAAAACATGTCCCTATATCTCAGCTTTGGGATGTGATAGGGCAAAAATCGCAAAAGAAACCTCAGAGAGATCGCGCAGCCTGCACAAAACACTCAGCCAGATCACATAGCCTGCACAGAACACTCAGAGAGAGCGCGCAGTTTGCACAAAACTCTCAGAGAGAGCACGCAGCACGCAGAAAACACAGAGCGCGCAGCGCGCACAAAACACTCAGCGAGTGCGCGCAGCATATACAAAACACTCAGAGAGCGCGCAGTTTGCACAAAACACTCAGTGAGAGCGCGCAGTTTGCACAAAACACTCAGAGAGAGAGCGCAGTTTGCACAAAACACTCAGAGAGAGCGCAGTTTGCACAAAACACTCAGACAGAGAGCGCAGTTCACACAAAACACTCAGAGAGAGCGGGCAGCATGTACAAAACACTCAGAGAGAGAGCGCAGTTCACACAAAACACTCAGAGAGAGCGGGCAGCATGTACAAAACACTCAGAGAGAGCGCAGCACGCACAAAACACTCAGCGAGAGCGCGCAGCACGCACAAAACACTCAGCGAGAGCGCGCAGCATGTACAAAACACTCAGCGAGAGCACGCAGCATATACAAAACACTCAGAGAGAGCGCAGCGCGCACAAAACACTCAGAGAGAGCTCGCAGCACCCACAAAACGCTCAGAGATTCTCATTCTATTTGATGACAGGAATAAATTGGAAGTGGGATAGTGAGATTGGGTCCCAATTTGTCAATATAGGCCCCAATTTTGGCCCCAAAGTCAAAGTTTTCGAAATTGGATCCCACTTCCAATTTATTTTACTATATTGGAATATATTGGAAGTGGTATTCCATTTCCTGTTTATTTGACTTGGCTGAAATAGACTGGAATTGGGATCCCACTTCCAATTCATTTCAGCCAAGTCATGTACATGTTTCATGGGATCCCACTTCCAATTTATTTCACTTGAATGAAATCAATTGGAAATGGGATAGTGAGATTGCGTCCAAAATTGGTCCCAATTTGTCAAAATTGACCCCAATTTGACTTGGTTAGAATAGATTGGAAGTGGGATCCCACTTCCAATTTATTTTACTTCAATTAAATAAATTGGAAGTGGGACCCAGGTCTCCCAGTGGGCAAAATACGTGTGTCCCACTTCCAATTTATTTGATTTGACTGGAATAAATTGGAAGTGAGATCCAGGTCCCACTTGCAATTTATTTGACTTGGTTAGAATAGATTGGAAGTGGGATAGTGAGATATCCCACTTCCAATTTATTTGACTTGAATGAAATAAATTGGAAGTGGGCAAACAAAGGAAAACATTTTTCATGAATACATTGCATAAGCAAGATCCCAGTGACCCCATCTTCTGATATGTTGTTTGGGGGACCCAGACGATTCAGTACTCGACGCCGTGAAGTCGGTAGACCTCCCCAAGCACAGTTTCTGGACATCCCACTCCCAATTTATTCCCATTCAAATTTCATACATGGGTTTTGGACACCCCTTAAAAGGGTCCGAATGGCCCCAAATGTTAATATGTTTATTGTGCACACTCCACGAGACAGCCTGTGAAGTTGCGTAAGCCTAACTTCAAGTCAAATACTATGGGAGTGGGATCAGTCAGTTCCGAGTTCAACGTCCCACTTCCAATCTATTGCATTCAATTCAAATACATTGGGAGTCGGATCGGTCAGTTCTGAGTCTGACGTCCCACTTCCAATCTATTGCATTCAATTCAAATACATTGGGAGTCGGATCGGTCAGTTCCGAGTCCGACGTCCCACTTCCAATCTATTGCATTCAATTCAAATACATTGGGAGTCGGATCGGTCACTTCCGAGTCTGCCGTCCCACTTCCAATCTATTGCATTCAATTCAAATACATTGGGAGTCGGATCGGTCAGTTCCGAGTCCGACGTCCCATTTCCAATCTATTGCATTCAATTCAAATACATTGGGAGGTGGGATCGGTCAGTTCCGAGTCCGACGTCCCATTTCCAATCTATTGCATTCAATTCAAATACATTGGGAGGTGGGATCGGTCACTTCCGGGTCCGACGTCCCACTTCCAATCTATTGCATTCAATTCAAATACATTGGGAATGGGATCAGTCAGTTCCGTGTCCGACGTCCCACTTCCAATCTATTGCATTCAATTCAAATACATTGGGAATGGGATGTCCGACGTCCCATTTCCAATCTATTGCATTTCATTCAAGTACATTGGGAATGGGATTGGTCAGTCTCCATTTTTTATATTTTTTACATAATATACCTGTTTTTGCTCAGAAGAAGCCAAATCACCATGTGTCCCACTTCCAATTTATTTTGTCCATTAAAATAAATTCGAAGAGGGATTTTCCCGTGGGAGGGTGCCGTCCCAACCGCTTACAAGGGCCCTTGGAACAAAAAGCACACTCTCAGGCTATAAATATGTACACAGCCCCAGACTGACAGGCAAAGGGGGTGGATTATGTATAATTTACAAAAATAATTAATTATTAACCAAAAACATGGTTACAACTTTACTTCCTTTGAAATTATGTACATTAACATAATTAACCCCGCCACAAATAAGAACACAATCTCCTTATTAATCATTTATAGACCACAAGGGCCCTATTCAGAATTTATAAAAGAATTTGGTGAACTAGCTGCTAATTTGGCAGTGTCCTGTGATACGTTAATAATTGTAGGAGACTTTAACATTCATTTTGAGAAAAGTGATGATTCCCTAAAAAAGAACATTCACATCAATCATAGATTCTGTTGGTTTCACACAAAATGTATCAGGTCCTACTCATTATTGTAATCACACACTAGACTTGGTGAAAAAACCTAAATATTCTCCCTCAGTCTTCCACAGTCTCAGACCACTACCTAATTTCATATGAATTGAGTTTAGATATTTAAAAAAATGTACATGCCCACATTACTATATAAATCGCTCACTAACTCCATCTACAGCCTTATCGAATTTAGAAGGGCGCTCGTCAATGCACGTTCAGCGCATCTGTCCTCACTGATTGAAAATAATAAAAACAATCCTAGAGCACTCTTTAATGTAATCTCTAAACTTACAAACAATCGGGCAGCTACTGATCCACAGATCCCAGCTGTTCACACCAGCAATGCTTTTATGGACTTTTTTAACATTGAACATATTAGACAAACAATAAATACCATATTACTAAATCCAGCCTGTCTGTCATCTGGTGTGGATGATATAGAACAAAACATAGAAGAACGACTAGAGGACTTTGACCCACTACCACAGCTAGAACTGGAGAAAATGATCTACTCGTCAAATTGTATGACCTGCACACTTGATGCAATACCAACAAAACTATTTAAAGGAGTATTACCAGTCATAATCAATCCCCTTTTAACAATCATAAATTCGTCCCTTATACTGGATCACGTACACAAAGCATTTAAACTAGCAGTTATTAAACCCCTGATCAAGAAACCGAATCTTGATCCTAGTGTACTATCCAATTACAGACCTTCTCTTCATATTTAAGATCTTAGAAAAAGTTGTGGCCCAACAACTTCCCTCATACTTGCATAAGAATAACATATATAAAAAAAAATTCAATCTGGTTTTAGGCCACACCATAGCACCGAAACGGCTTTAGTTAAGGTAGCAAACAACCTTCTTCTCACCTCTGATCGAGGCTGCGTATCCATGCTAGTTCTACTCGACCTCAGTGCAGCTTTTTATACAAGTGATCATACTATTCTGCTAGAAAGATTAAAAAACATGGTTGGAATAACAGGAACGGCCCTATCATGGTTTAAGTCTTATCTCACAGATCGTTACCAGTTTGTAAAAGTAAATAATGTTTCTTCTATGCAAAAAAAATGAGATCTGGAATTCCCCAAGGCTCCATCCTAGGACCTTTACTATTCATATTATACATGCTGCCACTGGGCAGAGTTATTAGCAGGCATGGCATTACCTTCCACAGTTATGCAGATGACACACAGTTATACATATCAGCCAAACCAGATGACAAACCTACACTAAAGAAAATGGAGGACTGTGTTAAAGAAGTGAAGCATTGGATGTCATACACTTTCCTTCTGCTAAACAGCGACAAAACCGAGGTTCTCCTTCTAGGTCCAAAACCTGCTATAAATAAAGTATCAGACTTAATACATAATTTTGACTTCCCTGTTCTCCCTAGCTCATCAGCTAAAAATCTGGGTGTCATAATTGATTCAGATCTATCATTTGATCAGCATATAGGTAAAATTAGAAAAACAGTTTTCCTACATCTTCGGAACCTCGCTAAGTTAAGAAATTCCTTATCCCTCCCAGATGCAGAAAAATTTGTTCACGCTTTTAGAGATTAGATTATTGCAATGCACTTTTATCAGAATGCTCCAGCAGAAACTTGAGTAAACTCCAGCTAATTCAAAATGCTGCAGCCAGGGTCCTCACTAAAACTAGAAAATTTGATCATATCAGCCCAGTCTTATCAGCCCTTCACTGGCTCCCAGTTAAATTCCGTATTGATTACAACATTTTTTTACTCACGTATAAATCCCTACATGGTCTCGCCCCTGAATACTTGCGAGACCTCATCACGCACAATGAACCACCAAGATTACTCAGATATCAGGGCGCCGGCCTCTTACTATTACCCAGAATTCATAAGACTTCAGCGGGGGGGGGGGAGCTTTCTCCTACAAAGCCCCTCAGCTCTGGAACAATCTTCCAGCTAGTGTTCGGGACGCAGACACAGTCACTATGTTTAAGTCTAGGCTCAAAACACACTTGTTCAGTTTAGCCTTTGGCAACTAACCTGTCTAGTTTAAGGTTGTCGTTTCAGGAACTCATGGACATGGGGAATCAGGGTAAACGCGGATGATGTGCTCACAATTTCTCTTGTTTGGAGCTGAAGGATGTCCTTGCCTGAGCTCCTTCTGGTTTCCCTCCTCCCAGTCTGTTACAGTCAGATCCGTCACATGCTCTTTTTCTCTGCTGCACTCAACTAAACTAACTGCTTCCCTTTACCGTTTTCTGAGAAAATGGTGGCCCACTGATGGAAGATTGTTTGCTGGATTCTCCTGCGGCCCAGACCAGACCAGCTGCTCACCTCCATCTACTGCTGCCAGCCTCTGACCACTCACCATGATCAACTACACTGAAGTAGAAATGGACTCTGACTGAAAAGCAACACTGACTGATTCTTCCAATCTGATGCACTATTATTATGCCCCAAGATTGATGTCACTATTATGATTATTATCATTATTATTATTATGTAGCATAATGACACTTCATTGGTGATAATTTAAAATTCAATCTATAGTTTGATCAGAGGAGGATGGGTCTCCTTTGTGAGTCTTGGTTCCTCCCAAGGTTTCTTCCTCCAGCCTTGAGGGAGTTTTTCCTTGCCACTGTCGCCTTCCGCTTGCTCGCATTGGGCTTTGTTTTAAATGTTCTGTTCTGAAACTGCTGCTTTGCGACAACGTCAGTTGTAAAAGGCGCTATACAAATAAAGTTGATTTGATTAAAAACCAGTCTGAAGCATTAAATTCTTAAAGGAACCTACTGTACACGTCTTTTCAAAGTTTATGTTTGGATGTCTTTTCAACTTTAATCCAGTGTTTATTGGATGACATTTATGTACGTGATTTCCACATTGAAATAACGGCTTTAAAAGGACGTCTTTAATGTGACTTTTTTAGTCTTCTTTTCAACGTCAGTGTTTGGACGTCTTTTCAACTTTCATTTTCAACCTTAAAAAAATGCTGATTGAACGACATTTAGGTACGTGATTTCAACGTTGAAATAACGGCTTTAAAAGGACGTCTTTAATGTGACTTTTTTAGTCGTCTTTTCAACTTCTGTTTCATTTTCACTTTCAACCTTAAAAAAACGTTGATTAGACCACAGTCAAGTACGTTATTTCAACATTGAATCAACGGCTAAATGTTTACTGGGATTGCAGTTAGCACACTACACTGATCAGAGCATTTTATTAAACACATATGGAAACATGCAGTGTCATGCTGAAGGGAGGAGATTGTTATTTAAGTTTAAGTGAAGATGACTGGACTGGAACGACAGCTCTAAAATGAATGAACTCTGAGTGAGAAACCGGAAGGTGGCAGAAGAGAACCGATGTAAAAACACAGAAGAAGAAGACGATGAAGATACGCACTCTTTTCAGTGACCGCGGCGCGTGAGCAGCTCTCCCCAGCCTCAGGGAACAGCTTCATCCCATAAATATGTTTTTTTTTTTTTTTTCAAATGACAAACTTTAGCTAGCCTGTTTAACTCTAGCTAGCTCTTTTTTCCTCCTCTGATATAGAAAACATTTAAATGACATGACAAACGCTCATACATGAGTATTTTAATTTGAGTAATTATGTGGTTTGATGGTGTATTTTACAAGATGATGTGAGCATTTTTTATGTCACAGAACCGCTTCCCTCAGTATAAGAAATAAAACTGCTTAAACACATTAAGAAGACAAAGTAGTAGCTACATAGGTTAAAATACATTCTCAATCTCAATGCTTGTTTTTTGGTGTAATGTAATATTTTGAATATATAATTTCACATACACTAATTTTTTGTTAGTGAGTAGCAGTGAGTTTTGGCTGGTGATAAATGGGTTGCAGAAGGTTATATGAAAGCAATAGAAGCTTATTTACTGAGAGAAAAAAAATAAACAAAAGCATGTGAAGTAGTTTATTTTTGGAGCTGTGAAGTTAGTACATTTTTTTCAAAATTAACTATGAACATGAACTAATTCATTTTCTTTATGTAATTATGTAAAGATGGACTGTAGTAAAAAAAAAAAAAGTAGTTTGGGAGTAGGGCAGTGAAAAATGGTGGGCAGGGAGAAAAGCAAATAGGAGGTTAATTTAAGTTATTTAGATGAGATCTTTAGCATCAGTTGTAGCATACTCGTTTGTACTATAACCTCATAATCTTTTACATTTGAAGTTCTGTAGTTAATGAATTTGCATGCATAAGCAGTTTACAGTTACAGGAACGAGGCGTACAAAACTCAAAGAGCACGCACAGAACTCGTGCAGCTGACGCACAAAACTCAAAGAGCATGCGCTGAACTTCTTGTTTGAATTGTTTTTTTAAATCCTGACTATGGATTTTTCTATAAACAGCATGTAGACACCCTAAAGCAACAAAGGAAATGGAAGACTTTAGCTTGAAATAGGCCAGAAAGTGCAGAAACACCTCTGTTGTGTCGCAAAACCTGTAAAGTGCAAAATTTGCATGCATAAGCAGTTTACAGTTACTCAGGAACGAGGCGTACAAAACTCAAAGAGCACGCACAGAACTCGTGCAGCTGACGCACAAAACTCAAAGAGCATGCGCTGAACTTCTTGTTTGAATTGTTTTTTTAAATCCTGACTATGGATTTTTCTATAAACAGCATGAAGACATCCTAAAGCAACAAAGGAAATGGAAGACTTTAGCTTGAAATAGGCCAGAAAGTGCAGAAACACCTCTGTTGTGTCGCAAAACCTGTAAAGTTTATTGGACGTATAACAAGCCCATATGTTTAATTCCAATATATTCAACACTATTAACTCTATTGAGAGAAAATCCCAGTTACGTTAGCCCTCATATCTCAGCTTTGGGATGAAAATAATCACACCCCTGTGTAAGTCAGGGTCTCCTAAATCAACAACGTGAGTTTAGAGGAAGTCTGAGACGGTCAAAAATTTAGTACAAAAAAAAAAAAAAAAAAAATAAATAAAAAAATAAATAAACACAATGGGGTACCCTTTATTTTATTTTTTTTTGGGTGAAAACTGTGACCTCCTCAGATCTTCTCCAAACCCACACCGTGTGTCAGGGAAGTCCTGACAAAGACAGTGGTGTGGTTATTTTCGCTCTACCATATCCCAAAGCTGAGATATGGAGACCTCTTCTAGTCCATAAAATGTATAACTGTATATATCAAGATGGGATTCCTATTTCCAGTCAAGCTAGGTAAACACATGAGTAGAGGGTAACCTTTAAGTTTTACGTTTGATATTAATTTTTTTTTGTGCGATTCTTTTTGGCACCCATCAGGTTCCATACAGGATTCGCTAAAAATAAACAACAAGCTTGCGTCACTACTTGGATCGCTCTGGTTGCTACGAGAATTGAGAATAGTCTCGTGCAGCTTTTTGGAACCTTCAGCACATGCTAAAAATAAACAGCATGCTCACGTCATCATTTGGAACGCTCCGGTTTCTACAAGAATTAAGAACAGGCTTTTGCAGCTTTTTGGAATCTTCAGGATGCGCTAAAAATAAACAGCAGGCTCACGCCACCCTTTTTAACGCTCCGGTTGCTACGAGAATTAAGAATTTGCTCGCGCAACATTTTGGAATGTTACAGATGCGCTAAAAAAAAATAAAGATTAGGCTCGCGCCTCTTTTGTAAATGCTCCATGTGCTGAGTGAAGTATAGAATAGGCTCGCGCAGCTTTTTGGAGCCTTCAGGATTCCAAGGATTATGGAATCAGATTTGTGCCAAAAATGAATCGCTCCATGGCTTTAGTGCGTGAGTTCTGAGTTCTGCGTGTGCTCTCTGAGTTTTGTGCACCAGCAGCACGAGTTCTGTGCACGAGCTCTCTGAGTTTTGTACACTGGATCCTTGAGTTTTGCAAGCAGTTTTGGCAAAAAGCTCTCGTGTGGACGGGTTTTCTCAGGGGTGCCTTCCCATTGGCTAATGAGTTTTTGAGTGACAACTCAGTGCCCAAGGCATTTTGGACTGCACATGCGTACACCTCCTTGTATCAATGCAATCAATGCAGATATTGAGGTAATGTTCTGTCTAAAACAAAGCATTAAAGATTTTACTGTGAGTACAAACCTGTTTGTCCCTCATTACCAGATACTGATCTGAGGTAAATGCACACCGATGTCTGTTTACTCAGGATGAAACAGAATAAATGAGCGCTTATTTGTTTATTTGTAAATTATTATTCATGAGTGCTTGAGCCCCTGTTCAGAAACCTATCGTGTACTAACATAGTGGTTCTTCGCTTTTCCATAATCGCTGTTAGATTATTTAAATGCCCAAATTTTATTTTGAAGATCACAGTTTTGAACAAATGCCATATGTGCATTTTGTTACAGGAGGTCTCAGAGAACAGAGAAACATCACAGACAAGAGTGTTCCTGCTCCTTTAATGAATACAAATTTGCTTAATATCTAGCTCACACATTACTTCCTGGAAAACACCAGATGTAAAGTTTGAACCACGATCTGATTGAATCTCACGAGGCAGCCCAAACCGAGAAAAGAACTGAAACAAACACTCAATTATAGTTCTTGCCTTAATGTTTCTCAAGGGTACAGCCTTCGGAAATCTAGTACACACATCCAATATAGTGAACAGATACTCATAACCCTTTTTTGTTTTGTGCAAAGATCCAACACAATCTATCGTCACTCGCAAAAATGGCTCTTCCACCACAGGAAGAGTACACAATGGTGCACAAGGCACTTTCTGATTTGGCTTTCCGGCTAGCTGACAAGCATGACATGTCCGACAGTAGGAGATTACATCTCGATGCATCTTCGGCCAATAAAAATAACGCAAGACTCTCTCTTGGGCTTTACGAATACCCACATGCCCTGCCATGGGTGCTTCATGTGCCAAGCGCAACACTTTCAACCTAAAACTCTTCAGCAACACAATCTGCTCCACAACACTCCAATCTTCAACAGCAGGATGATAAGGAGGCCTCCACTTCCGCATAAGCACTCCCTGATGTATATAGAAGACCTCTGCTGACTCCTCTGTCTCCTCCCGTGTACCAGCCCCCTTACACAATGAGGCCAACTCAGGGTCCTTCCTTGAGCTCCTTGATTAAGGTTTCCCTATTAAACTGAGCTGCATCCGATTAACCTAGTTTTCCAAAGAAGGTATCTCCAAGCTCAAATGCTGCCTCCTCCAGCCCTCTCTGTGGAACCACCCCCTTGGGGCAAGACTGGGCACGGGTAACGACACAGGCTGAAAACACCTCAGGATACTCCCTGGCCAAAGCCTCCTGTTTCTGGTACCTCACATGGCATGTGACTAATTAATGGGGTTACCGACACTTGAACCCCAGCAAGATCATTCCCCAATAGCATAGAAACTCCAGGGACTGGTAATGATGGCACTACTGCTACATTAACATAGCCATTTACCAAGTTAGAGGGTAGGTACACTTTATGCAATGGCATGGCCCCAAACAAACTTCCCACACCCTGAATCAACACTGAAGAGTCATTGAAACTGGCTAATCACGAACCCTTTGTAACAACAAGGACTGAACTGCACCAGTGTCCCTCAAAATTTTAATTTTGGTTTCTGGCTCCCCAGAACCAATGGACACTGTACCCCAGGAGACAAACCCATCATACAGAGAGGGGGTTATTTCAGACTCAGGATCCACACAACTAATAGTCCTCTCTGAACCAACTACCAATGCCACAGATTTTGAAGAATCAGTATAAGACCCACGACTGCGCTTCTGCAGAACTGGACAACCTGATTTTTCTATGGCCAGGTTTTCTACAATAATGGCAGATTATTTCTCCCGAGGGAGTAGAATTTACAGGTTTTTGAAGTTGACTATGAGGTTTAGAGCCAGATGGCCCTTCCCTATGACTTTTAGTAGTCTCTGCTGATTTAACCTCTATATTAGCCTTTCTCCAACCACCAACCACTGATCTCTCTTTCACTCTCGACTCCTTATGGGTAAATTCGTAAGTATCTGCCATCATAGCAGCCTTTTTAACTTCAGTCGCCCCATGCTCCTGAATGTACACTTCCTAAAGAACAGGTAGACTATTTTTGAACTGTTCCATAAGAACAAGCTGTTTTAAATCTGCAAAAGTATAAACTTCACATGCTTTCATTCAAACACTGCCTCCTGCTGCCTAGCTACATCCAAATAGGTTTCCGCTAACTTACGTCTAAGAAAACGGAATTTGTGCCTGTAAGTTTCTGCCTCCCAAGCTTTCCCCTACATGACACTCTGAACCAAAATGGTCCAACAATTCTCCAGCCAAGCTAATTCCGTGGCTATATTCTCAAAGGCATCAAAAAACACATCTACCTCGTCTTCCTGAAATTTTGGCATTAGATGTAGACATTTGGATACATCAAACCGAGTCTCATGTCTGCGCTGTTGTTGACTCTCCATCTGCGAGAGTTTAACCTTCTCCAACTCAATCTTAGCTAACTCCAGCTCCCGCAAACTATCCTTCTCCTTCTCTCGCCTACCCTTCTCTGCTTGTTCCCTAGCCAATCTTGCCTCAATGATGGAGTCACTCAAACCTAGGGACTGAGCAAGGATCTACTATCTTAATTTTATTCAACTCTGAATCTACCTCAATCTCATAATATTCAGCAAGCTGGAGCAACTGAGGCTTCTTTAATTTTATCCAGTCCGTTGTCTGCAGATGGGCTTGGATAAAACTTTCCGGATCAAACTGAGACATTTTTGGGAAAAAATTAAAAAAATACCAAAAGCCCCCCAGCCGAAATGAGGACAGACCAGAGACCCCTAACTCTAAGGCTACTAAAATTCAAACACCAAGAGGTAACCTATATTCCCCTATTGGCCTAAAATCCCTAAGTACCACCAAAGTATGACTACAAAACTAAAAGTACTTGACAATTTTGGCCACCTTACCTCAAGTCCTCTCATAGGACTTCTGAAAGAACACATACAACTCAAGAAGCCCCAAGTAGGCCACAATTTCCAACAGGTATTTTTGAGTCAAATCAACACCACCAAATCAGATTTCCTGAGAACTCAACCAAACATACCCAATTACCAAAGGTCTAGACTGTATACAATCAAGCAACTCTGCAATCCAATACCCACCTTAGCAAACAGCTAACCTCAACAGAGCACAAAACTATCAAGTTACAATCACACAGCCAACAATTAGATCACGAAAATAAGGTGTTGAAATCTATTGTGATGAAATGAGAACTTGGGAGGGTTCACTCTTCTTACCTAAAGATCCTCGAAGAACCCAAGCGCTGACTCCATGGTCGACCAGCCCAAGCATGTAGAGATTATTCAAAAGGGTAGGTAGTAATCTGGAGGTGCAACAGTTTCCAGAGTGCTAGAGAAAAATCAGCGCCAAAACTTCCACCATCTTATATATATCCAAAACGACGCTCCGGTATCTGGCCTCCAAAACCAGAGGTCCTCCCCTTTAAAGGCTCCACTTCAAGATCTCAAGAAAAGTAAGACCCCCCCCCCCAGTGGCTGGAGTGTGTATTGTGGGAGTCAAGTGTCTATCCCAGTGCACCTAGTTTATAAGAATCTATATTCAACACCATTAACTCTATTGAGAGAAAATCCCAGTTACGAAAATAATCACACCCCTATGTAAGTCAAGGCCTCCTTAATCAACAACATTTTTATTTTGTCAATAAGGTCCATACCACACTTCTGACATATTTCATAAAATATCACCATTTAATATTCTAAACATGTACATAAACAAATGCATACATTTTCAAATGACCTTGCCTTTTCCCCACAGATATCAAATAGAAATCAGAAGAATATCTATTAAACATACCTTAAACATGGCCTTAAAAAGTACACTTACCCTATAATATAGCGTGATTCATATATCAAAGTATATGATCACATTCTAAAGTTGTCATATTGAGAAACAATGATAGAAACATTTTACTTCTCAACCTCAAGTAGACTAAGTAATTATTCAAATTTCAAAATTTAACGACCTGGCTATTAGCTCAGACATTACATAATGTGGGTTAAAGGCTAACTAGAACACTTGCTATTCATCATAATGACACGTTGGCTAGCTGCAGCAAACATTAGAAAAGTAAGCCTAATGCAATAAAAAGTTTTGATGACTTTGTTCACTTGAGATGGCTAAAGAAAAAAAACACAAACTTCAAACAAAATGACTGTTACCAACCTGACATGGCGCGCGCTCCTCTGCTCTTTGGGGCTTGAAAAATCCAGAATCCAATAGCTGCTAATCACAACGTATTAGTTGACTGCACAAACTTCTTGTCACACAGCCCACAACACCAACTCACGTTTTTCAGAACAAATTCAAAAAAGCCACACCGAATTTCAGCTGTCTAAAATGCTTCATGAAGGCTGTGGTAAATTCAAAGACTGCCCATTACCACTGCTGCAATGCCCATTATCACAAGTGTCTGTGGTGCTGCATCAGCATTCATCTTCCATCAGTTCAACAATTTTTTTCCCCTCGTGTAAGACACCTCTGTGTTGATATCTTATGTGGAAAAAAAAATGAATAAATACACACACACATTATATTAATTAATTATATTCTTATTGAAAGATGATACAGTAAACATATTAAAAATTTTTCAGTGCAAGATAGTTTTCTGGTTCAACTTACAATGAACACTAATTATACAACTTTGCTATAAAAACTTATACAGTTGGAAAGACTGTTAAATGATGCCACATTTACCTTTTAAAGAGGCGCAACCCACATTCTCAGCTCTACTGCTCATCCCACAAATGCATGTTCCTTACAAATGTGGCACCGTTTAAAGGGGAAATTAACAGGCTTTCCAACGGTATGAGATAAACTGCCAAGAAGCATTGTTACAACAAAAAAAAAAAATCTACCAAACACAAATTTCCTTACTTTTTGTGCTAAGTTTATTTTTATAAGATACTCTTTGCAGTTATTTGACATTATTTCATTTGAATTTTGCCAGTCTTTGCTTTCATTATTGTTTTTTGGATTTTGCTGATAAGGTCTTTTGCTTCTGGAATCTCTCCAGAGTCTGCTTCGTGGTTTGCTTGAGTTTTGACAGAAGTTTCAAGGGTGGGTGGGTCTTAGAAGACTACGTTCACCGTGAATCTCCTTTCGTCATCGATTTTGGACTTACAGGTGCTCTGAAACCTCCTCTGGGACCTAGCCACGCCCACCCCACCCCTAAATGGAACAAGCTTTTTTCCCCATACACAGCATCAGGTTAATTATCACTGTTCTGTATTAACCCTGTCATACTACCATAGCTACAGCTTTTTTAGTTAGCTTTCTAGTAACCGCCAACACGCTGTCTGTCACTGGGTTCTCTTGCCTGACCCGTGGAAGCTTTTTTCGCAGGACAAATTTGCCTGTTCTTTACCATGACCCTACTAATCTCTGTATTTTTTTGTTCCCTTTGTCTGGTTTTCTTTCTCCTGTCTCTCTCTCATGCTTTGAGATGTCCTGCTGCTCTCCAGGTGTTGCCCTGATCCAGCCCCTGTGTATCCTGTACAAGATCCTGGCCTTGTCTCATCTACACTATCATGCTTGGCCATGCTGTTTTACCTCAGATTAACTCTGCACCTACTTTTAATTCACACAGAATCCCTGATCACCTTCTCCTTCCTCAGACTCATACATCACTAATATACTACATTTACATTACTATAACCCCTTCATCTGTCATCATTTCACTTTTACTTCTGTTCTGTTCTCTGTTGTGTCTCCGGTGTGGACCCGAGGAGGATGGGTTCCCCGTATGAGTCTTGGTTCTTTCCAAGGTTTCTTCCTCATGTGCTGAGGGAGTTTTCCCTTGCCACTGTTGCCCCTGGCTTGCTCATAGGAGGCTTGGACCCGGATCTCTGTAAAGCTGCTTTGTGACGACTTTTTGTTGTGAAAAGCGCTATATAAATACAATTTGATTTGATTTGAATTAAATTTTAGTATTAAATAGCTGTTACAAACATTATAATAAATAGCTGAATGGTCTGAAGATATTGCAGATGCTCATATTTCTTCCCTATGTGTTTTTTCTCCATTCAGTTGACTAGAATTTTAAAAGGCTTATATTAGTGATTTGTGCAAAAATATGTATGGTCTTGCTTAATGTAATTATTATACTGTCTAGATAAAGTTTTATACAATTTCTTGTATTGTCAAATACGCTTTTTTTTCAACACAATATATATAGCAGGAAGTTTAAAAAAAAAACAGAAGTCTAAAAAAGTGCAGGAACATATGTTTGCAATCTGGAATAAAGAATACAAAACATAAATTAATTGTTATACTGACACAATTCCCAAAGTTAAAAGTCTGCATATTAAATACCAAACACAATGTTATTTTCAAAACACACACAGCATAGCAAAACTAGCACTAAATGTTAATCCCTATTTACAAGCACAATACTGGAGTTTTCTGTTCTTTTTTAAATGCTGAAGCAGTTACTTTTTGTTCTTGTTTCATCAGAAAATAACTGTCACTCTGTTTAAGGTGGAACAGGAGAACTTTTAACTGGATGCTAGCTAACATTAGCAGATGCTAACATACAAATATTCTGTAAAAAAAATAAAATAAAATAAAATAACAATTAAAATTTAAGCAGTACATTTCTTCGTAGATGTCTTTCAGTAACTGTAAAACATTTATTTAAATTATTTGCAATTTGCTAAGACACATGGAAGACCTTTACATCCTGAGGTAGTGATAGCTTACAACCCGGTCTCACACCTACTCGTGGTATAGTCACATATATAGGAGACTGCAATTCATGCTGAAAATATGCGATATGTCACGAATTGCAGACTACTATATCACGAGTAGGTGTGAGACCGGGTTGTAGCTTAACATTACTGGCTGATGTAACTTTGGTAACTGACAAAGCGACACATTTATGTTATGATTAAAACCAATATTTAACAAAAAATATATTCATTAAGCACATGTAAAATGTTGTATTCTAATCAAATGATATTTAAAAGAGACCGTAGCAAACTGGCTTCAATGGGAAAGCTCCATGGCTGGCGTTGCCAGCTCCCGCACGAGTTATGCACAGGGGCCATGTCTTCATTAATTCAGACTTATTATCCTGGATTTAAGTCCTTTATAGAGTATTTAGTTATTTTTTTATAACGTCTCTTCCTTACACATGTAAACAATCGTACACACACAAAAATGCGTGTATTTGTATAACTAAAAATGTGAGTCTGTAAACAAGTTTTAGTCCCCACACCGAGATTATATCCATCCACACACAGACAAAGAGAGAGTCCACCAGTTTCGCTACACTACACTTTGGTTGGGTTTTTATGTACGGTTTCTAATTCTATATTTTTGTTGTGATATCAGTTATAATTGAATATGTATTTTGTCTTGTTCACCAGTGATATTTTTCAGTTACTGTAGTTAAAACAGCATTTAACTAATCCTTACATATTCATGATAGGATTTACATCACACACTGTAGCTGACACGAAACATAAATCCTTTGTGAACATAGTCCCTACGTTTCATCTGAATTATTCATAACATAGTGAGCGAAGCACTGACCTATGGCTACGTTGAGCCCTACGTGAGCAGTGTGAAGACAGCAATATTAGTAAGCTGATCCCCATAGCAACTGGAAGTTAATTTTTCACAATAAAAAACCTCTGGTGTTTAGTACCTTAAAATTTGTAAACATGCATATTATTATATAACTTCATTCATAACATGCTCTAAAGCTTTTCATAATTTTATATCAAACAAACATCACTATTCTCTCACACTGTGTGTGACACATACTGAGATTTGACATTGATAAATTATGTGCATTCTTTTAATAGCATACTGCTAAACAATACAGTGTCAATACAAACCCATGGTGAAATTAACTTTCCAGATCCTCCTCTTTCTGTAAACATGTATATGTTAAAAGATACATTAAATTACTTATGTTTTATTTAATTATGTGTATCTACTTCTATATATAAATTAAGAGAGGATAAATCTCCTTCAAAATGAAATTGAACAAAAAATTCTAAATTAAAAAAGGGTTTTTTCAGCAGTTCAGTGGTGGTTGAAGTGAGGGGTTTATATATATATATATATATATATATATATATATATATATATATATATATATATATATATATATATATATATATGTGTGTGTGTGCGTGTGTGCGTGCTTTAAAACGTATTTATATATGTATAATGTTTATACAAAATCTCATAAAAAAAAAAACATGGTCAAATCCAACACGTTTAGAGACCAACGACATTCCATACACCTGGACCCCCATGACTACTGACGAAGAACACTCAGAAAAGTGACACTGAGCCTGCTGTGGGCCAACGCTGTTTTCTGACTGTGACTCTGAGCCGAGTGTAGTCAATTCACAAAAAACATTATAAGAACGCAGTACCAAAGCATGGCTCAATGTTGCATGTAGGTATTTGAGTATACACTAAGTAGGCTACGAGCTTATTGTTTTTAGTCCAATACATTTTATAAACTTGAATTCCTGTTTTTTTTTCTTTCATCTGTTTTAAATTATGCTCTAAACGTGTTGGATTCTCCGTGTTACGCAGCGTATAATTTCGTGTTAACACGTTAAGTTTGTGTATTTCGTGAATCATGATGCTTTACTGCCACCTACTGGTGTATGGCGTTATTGCTGAAACAACATAAAGCCTTAACTTACCAAATAACGGAAACAATTCCAGTGTTTAATGTTCTGAACAATGTTTATGAGATTTTGTATAAACATTATACAAACATAATATTTATATAAACATAAATACGTTTAAAAGCGCACACACACATATATATATATATACCCCTCACTTCAACCACCACTGAATTTACTGCTGAAAAAAGCCCTTTTTTAATTCAGATTTTTTTGTTCAATTTAATTTTGAAGGAGATTTATCCTCTCTTAACATATATAAGTACATACACATAATTAAATAACACATGAGTAAATTAATGTATCTTTACACATAGTATACATGTTTACAGAAAGAGGAGGATCTGGAAAGTTAATTTCACTATGGGTTTGTATTGACACTGTATTGTTTAGCAGTATGCTATTAAAAGAATGCACATAATTTATCAATGTGAATGAATTACGCCTCAGTATGTGTCACACACAGTGTGAGTGAATAGTGATGTTTGTTTCTTATAAAATTATGAAAAGCTTTAGAGCATGTTATGAATGAAGTTATATAATAATATGCATGTTTACAAATTTTAAGGTACTAAACAACAGTTTTTTTTTATTGTGAAACATAAACAGCTTACTAGTATTGCTGTCTTCACACTGCTCATGTAGGGCTCAACGTAGCCACAGGTCAGTGCTTAGCTCACTATGTTATGAATAATTCAGATGAAACGTAGGGACTACGTTCACAAAGGATTTATGTTTCGTGTCAGCTACAGGGTGTGATGTAAATCCTATCATGAATATGTAAGTACGCCCGGATTTGAGGCCTCCCATTGGCGAAAACCTTAAGAAGCGTGTAAACGTGTCAATTTTGGTCACGTTATCACGACAAAATTTTACGTGTCAACACGCAAATTTTTAATAACGTGTTAACGAGCATGTGTTCACACGTTTAGAGCCCAACGCTGTTCTATAAGAGACCAACGCCATTCCATACACCTGGACCCCCATGACTGCTGACGAAGTGACACTGAGCATTACATTATCACTCACACTATACAGTGTAAAAAGAAAATTGCTTCAATTGGTAACAAGTAATTCAATTAAGTTTTTTCAATTTATTTTTTTAAGGTTAAACTTAAACAATTAAGTTGGATAAACTTAATTGAATTACTTGTTACCAATTGAAGCAATTCAATTAAGTTGGATCAACTGTTTTCTTTTTACAGTGTACTTAAAATACAGCTTACATTTAAATAATTTTAAAAGTGTTTTTTAGCATGTTATTTTAGTTTTGCAAATAGGAGTCAAATACCTTTACGCTACTCAGAAATTCAACTTGGTTAAAATAATAAATCTACATTGCACAAATGGAATATTTTAAAATTTTATTGTGAAAACCTCACAAACTTAGTTTTTCACAAAAACTTGTGCATTAAACATACTACAGATGCATCCCATCTCCTCCAAAGGCTGCCCTTCTACTCCTGTACAGTTTAAGGAGTTTTGGCACATGTGTCCAGTGCATCATGAAACTGACTCTTCAGGTTGATGGCAGTTATTCTACGAAACTCACTGCATATCTAGAGAGAGAGAGGAGTAAACAATAGAGAATACAGATTATCAGTCATTACGTACAGAGCCTGAACATTTCTAGACAAACACTGATTCAGTTGATAACAGTTATGCAGGGATCCAGACAAAAACCATCCCGTCATCCCAAGGCCAAAAAAATAGCCCACAGGAAAATTGCTCTTTTGGGACGCTTTCGTGACAAATGTTGTGCGCGATAAAACTTGTTGCCTTTAAATAACATTACTGTGGTTGGACAATGCTGTACGCTTCTTGGTTAATAAGTAAATAACTAAAAAAATAAGTAAATAATCCAAACAGCTGATGACTTCGCATTATAACAGTTTTGGAACTGTTCTGGGGAAAAAAAGTTAAGTATCATTTTAGACAAGTAAACTAGATTGGTTCACACTAGGTTTTGCAGTGTGAAACAATCCTACAAAAACTATAAAAAGAAAAATATGCTGAAATGGGCCAGAGTCACAAGTACAGCAAACAAACACTACTCACCTGACTCTCCAAGAACAGTGCTGGCCATCATTCTCGAACCAGACCAACCAGAGGTTCCTGCTCAACAAGCTCCTTCCACCGTAAAGAAAATGTTTGGACCCTTTTTATCTATCTCAGCCCTCATTGCCTTTCTCTCTTCTTCCAAGGAATCCTCACTCAGCCCTGCAGGGCTATATCGCAAACATCTTTATAATCACAAAGATCACATTTGAAGGTAGAACTTTGGTGACATGTAGATAATTTACTGTGAAATTTTGAAAAACGACATATCAAGGAACACACACAATTGGAGTGAAAACAGGGCCAGCGTGTACCATGAAATCCATGGCGTACTCTGTGGTGCTTCAACCCAACGTCTGTGTCTTGGCTTGTGAAAGAGCAGATTTTGCACTTCATCTAATGTATCCCTTTTTTCCTTGAAAATGAAAACAATATTAGTGTTAGTATTGTCATTGTACACAATTATAGTTTGTAAATGCAATTACAGAACCACAAACTCTATGTAACGTTATTTAATGTTTTTGTAATTTATTTACACACACACACACATATATTACATTTAGCTAAATGTTTTGAGAAACAGACGATGTTAGGTATAGTGCTAGTGCTGTTAGACACCTACGAACTTCTCAAAAGCAAAACAAAAAACAAATAGTAGGTCTGATTCAGACAATACGGATATTTTTGTATCTTTGACGGCTTAATCTTGTAATAACACCCTGCTGCTTTCATATAAATGATATCAGACTAAAGGAGCGTTGTTGTAGTCAGCATCCTGAATTTTCCGTTCTACCTTAAACAGCTCAACAAACACCGAGGAGGCTCAATATAGCGTTACCTATTCCGGTATTTAAGGTGGAATGGAAAAAAGCCAGCCAACAAGATACATAACATTTTCAAAATAGAACATAAAGAAAGCGCTCAGGCTTGTTACAGCCTGCTTGAGTCTGTTACGTTGGGCATTTGATTAAATGAAACAAACGGCTCATATTCAAACTTTCCATGGCTCAGTCGAGTTGGCAAAGTTAGCTAATATAACAATGCCACGGCAATTTCCCTCACATATTCACGGCTTTAAGATAGTGTTAAAACTAGAAACGTAACTTTAAAATGCTTTGTGAACTATCACTAGTTATTTACCTCAATCTTGAATTTCTCCAAACTTCGAGCCACAACAAAGAGGAATCAACCGTCCTTCGCGCGTATTCCCGAACCTCCCACTGAGCATGCGCATGACTAGAACAGAGCATGCGCAGGTTTATCTTAATCAGCAACTTTTCCAAACAAATCTTCTCAACACATTTTTTATGTTGTGCCTACAGGTTGATCAGAACAATACATTTCGTGTTAGATGAACTATCACACAATTGAGTTCTATTCCCAACTCACTATTTCAATGTATAATCAACTAAATTTGAAGTTAGATTTTTTACAGTGCAGTCTGTTTTTTTTTTAAGGTTTATTAAATGTTTGGTTATGGTGGGTAGCATACTTACTGTTTTATCCGAGTCACGTCGACCGTCGATGTTCGGAAGAAAAAGCGGGGCGCACCTGTTGTCGGTACCAGAGATCTGCCTCGCGCAAAGCTTACGTAATGACGTCAGACGTAAAGCTGCTTTAAACTTAATTGTTTCACGTAGTCTCAAAGTAAAAAGTTATTTTGAGATAAAATGTGTGACTTTTAAGTTAATTGAACTCATGAAAGTAAGTTGTAGGAACTAAGGCAAAAGAATTAATTGAGGTTAATGTAAATAAGTCTATAATAGGAACTACTGCCCAAATACACTTTTTAGAGTGTACAAATGAGTATGTGCAAGTGTGTAAAGCTCTGATATTTAAGTACCCTTTTCTGAAGGAAAATGAGGGGAATGGATGTGTGAGTTAATTCTAATAGTGAAAATTACTTTATTGTTGTTTTTATACTTGTTCTTGTATAATTCAATTTGGAAACAGGTTATTTTCATTTTAAATGGCTTGGCCTGCTCTAAGTGTGTAGAATTACATGAGGTTTCGTAGTTACGGCTGGTAAAATATAGCGCGGATAAGCCCGTTGCAGTGGGCAGACAAGGTGCACTATATTCTGAAGCAACTTTGCGGTTGTATTTTTGGTTGTACACAAGGGACCAAAACTTGCTATATGTTGCTGAACAGCTTTTGATTTGCTCTACAACATTTCTTGTCGACTTTTCTTAGTAAGATAGGGATATCCAAACTCAGATATTTCTGTAATGGTAATTTTTATATGTCTCTGTTGAAAGAACTTGTCTGCTTGTTTGTCAGTATATTCATTTCTAATCGTCAACAGAGCTCAAAAACTAAGTGTATGTCAGGTCAGCTCGAGGTCAATGCTTTATTAGAACAAACCACATCTTGTATATCAAACTGAGATGTCTCTAAGGAAACTAAGCTTGCAGAAACATCGAGTGATTATCTTATGGTTATGACGTATAAACTACCTATATAAATATCTCTGTGAAAACATCTCCTTTGTCCACATTCACATAGTACTCTCTGCTATTGTATGTTGACCACCTTAAGGTTAAATAAACTACTTTCTGATTCCAAATGCTCTGTTAGATTTCAATTCTTAATACTTGTCCTTATTTTCTCCATCACAATTTCAAAAATACATATCAAATTCAAATGTGTACACAGTGCACATTTTAAAATGCTTGTGACAATGATACATGTGTACGTTGAACGTTTTCAAACCCATGCCTTCTTTTTTGTACAAGACTCTGTGTATAATCAGTAATGTTGGAATTGAAATGTCCAAAATTGGAATAATCTGAAATATGTAACATGGAAAAGGTTAAGTACTAGCTGCCTGAGTACCATTTTCAAATGACCAATCATATGTTGCATTAACTTAATAAAAAATAAATAAAAACTACACTGACATACTACCATCTGGCCACAAATGGGAGTATGTGTCCACAATTCCATTTAGACCTAACAGGTGGTGGTGGGGTCTTAGGTCCGAAAGGCCATTTAGTCGAGAAAATAGCAGTTGCTTACCTCTTCGTAGTACCACACCATCCCAATCCACATATATGATACGCTGCTTGGTGGACCTTATCGGCCTAGCGCGCGGCGCACCCTAGACGATTTTTTTTGCAGAGCCCGGGGTCGGGTCCTGGGCACACGTGGTGGGAGCTAAAAATCCTCAAAGTTTGGGCCTTTTACCCGCAATTCTGCATCAATCCACCAGGTGGCTCCCGGAACGTCTCGATTCCAATATATTCCATTACATTCCATTACAGGCAAATATATTGGGATTGGGATGGCGTATATATTTATCATTCGTTGAAGTGTTTTGTAATGTTTTTAATACTTTTAACATGCCCAACATCCATAGACATTAACATTTTAAAGTGTTGGCTACTTTGATAAGGCAACACAAACGTCCTTTCACAAAGTTTCCAACTATCTTTGATATATTTATAATGCCAGTAAACCGACAAACACGTAACCACAGTGAGCCAGCCTGCCCTTCTGAAACTCTTGTCCGAACGCCTTACTTTCAAATTTTCAAGTTACCTAACGTTACTGCTGCATTACTTAAGGTGGAAGCGAAAAATGTAAAAGCTTCTGAGCGAACACCAGTCAGAATCCGAATGTTAAACAATACAC
Source organism: Hoplias malabaricus (assembly GCF_029633855.1). Classification (NCBI taxonomy): domain Eukaryota; kingdom Metazoa; phylum Chordata; class Actinopteri; order Characiformes; family Erythrinidae; genus Hoplias; species Hoplias malabaricus. The sequence goes on from NC_089810.1 coordinate 1,889,239, forward strand.
CTGCATATAGTCAGCACAAAAAGATTGCTCACACATTAAAATCATGCCCAAGATAATGGAACGATGACGTTCAGAAGTAAGTTATAATCCAGCGTCAGGTAATTTAATGTGGAAGCGAAGAGTTGCAATAGAGCTTCTGGGCAACTTCAATGTTAAGAATCAGTAGTTTAAAATTATACAAGCACATACAGGTGCTGGTCATAAAATTTGAATGTATGCAAGACATGGGTTTCAGCTGTCATGTTCCTTATGCCAAGCCACTCTTGAACAAGAGACAGCGTCAGGAAAAAGGACTGGACTGCTCCTGAGTGGTCCAAAGTTATGTTCCCTGATTAAAGTAAATTAGATTAGATTAGATTCGACTTTATTGTCATTGTGCAGAGTACAAGTACAGGGCCAATGAAATGTAGTTAGCATCTAACCAGAAGTGCAATATATTACATTATTTACATAAAGTGCAGTAGTGATATTATAGTGATTTTCGTGCCCTGCCCAGGCAGCGTTTATGGTAGATGTCCTCGAAGGAACTTGAAACTGGACACCTGATCCACTGCAGTTCCGTTGATGTAAATGGGGGCGTGAGCTTGATTCCTAGTCCGTCTGAAGTCCATGATGATCGCCTTTGTTTTGAGCATGTTTAGTACTAGGTTATTGTTTTGGCACCACAAGGACAGATGCTGTACTTCATCCCGGTAGGGCGTTTCATTATTGTCTGTAATCAAGCCTATCACCATGGTGTCATCTGCGAATTTGACTATGGTGTTTGAACCATAGGCAGGTACACAGTCATGGGTGAAGAGAGAGTACAGAATCGGGCTAAGAACACAACCTTGTGGAACGCCAGTGTTCAAGGTGATGGTTGATGAATGAAGGTTGCCTAATCTAACAGATTGGGGTCTGTTAGACAGGAAGTCTAAAATCCAGTGGCAGAGTGATGTGCTGATACCCAGATGGTTGAGTTTGGATATCAGCATAGACGGAATCACTGTGTTGAATGCAGAACTAAAATCGATGAACAGCATACTCACCTATGAGTTTTGACAGTCCAGTTGGGTTAGTGCCGTGTGTAGTGCTGTTGAGATAGCGTCCTCGGTGGATCTGTTGCTACGATAAGCAAACTGGTGTGGGTCCAGCGTAGCAGGCAGGCAGGATTTCAAGTGAGAAAGAACTAGTCTTTTAAAGCACTTGGAAATTATTGGGGTGAGTGCTACAGGTCGAAAGTCATTAAAGTCTGAAGCAGTAGAATGCCTAGGCACAGGCACAATGATGGCTGACTTAAAGATAGATGGTACAGCTGCCTGGGCAAGCGAAACATTAAAGATGTGAGCGAAGACACCCGCAAGTTCCACAGCACAAGCTCTTAGCACACGGCCAGGTACACCATCAGGGCCAGCTGCCTTCCGTGCATTCACTCTGCTCAGCATGCAACTGACATCCGAAGTGGAAAGTACAAGTGGGTTGTCGTCGGTGGAAGATTTATTGAAGATATCAATATCATCTGGTCGAAACGAGCGTAGAAGTTGTTCAGCTCATCAGGGACTGAAGCACTGTTGGTAGATGGAACAAAGCTAGTTGGTTTATAGTCAGTCAGGGCGTGTATTCCCTGCCACGTACGCCGAGGGTCAGAGGAGGTAAAGTGCTCCTCAATCCGGCGTTTGTAGCAGTGCTTGGCTATAGCTATTAGTCTCTTCATATTGCCAGCAACCCCAGTGGGCGGTACAGAGGACTCTTGTACCCTGAGCGCTTGTTGATTTGTTTCAGGACAGAGTTAGTGTAGGTGTCCAAGTGGATGTGTGAGACTGTGGTGGCTCGGGCAGCATACTCACTCCAGTCGGTGTGCTGGAACTGTTGCTGAAGGAAGGAGTCAGCCCCATCCATCCAGATCTTTACAGTTCTGGTTGAAGGCTTAATCCTATGCATGACTGCAGTGTATTTGGGAAGCAGGAACAAAGAAAGATAATCGGACAGTCCAAGATGGGGGAGGGGTGTTGTTTTGAAGCTGGTTAAAGTCAAACCGATGCTGAATCCGGTGTTTGTGCGGTGAATGTTAATTTCCAAAAGTGTCTGTCTGTCGTAACTGTAGTTCGCAAGAGTTATTTGTGCAAGAAAACTGGAGATAGCTAAGTACAGAAGTATAACATCACTAAAACCGGTAAGACGCTGAGCCTCGCAGTGTGATCGCGATGCCATCTTGGTCCTGGGAGACCAAGGACCATTTCCTATGGAAATCAAGGTCCCAGAATCTGGAGGAAGAGAGGAGAGGCACAGAATCCACGTTGCTCGAGGTACCCTGCAAAGTTTCCACAGTCAGTGGCAGTTTGGGGTCCCATGTCATCTGATGGTGTGGGTCCACTGTATTTTCTGAGGTCCAAGGTCAACGCAGCCGCCTACCAGGGAGATTTAGATTACTTTATGCTTCCTTATGCCTCCAAGCGAGGTGGGTTAGTGCAGTGTGTAGTGCTGTTGAGATAGCGTCCTCGGTGGATCTGTTGCTACGATAAGCAAACTGGTGTGGGTCCAGCGTAGCAGGCAGGCAGGATTTCAAGTGAGAAAGAACTAGTCTTTTAAAGCACTTGGAAATTATTGGGGTGAGTGAGGCACAAGCACAACGATGGCTGACTTAAAGATAGATGGTACAGCTACCTGGGCAAGCGAAACATTAAAGATGTGAGTGAAGACACCCGCAAGTTCCACATCACAAGCTCTTAGCACCCGGCCAGGTACACCATCAGGGCCAGCTACCTTCCATGCATTCACTCTGCTCAGCATGCGACTGACGTCCGAAGTGGAAAGTACAAGCTCGCACAAATCACTCAGAGAGAGCGGGCAGCATGCACAAAACACTCAGAGAGAGCGCGCAGTTTGCACAAAACACTCAGAGAGCGCGCAGATTGCACAAAACACTCAGAGGGATGCGCAAAGCTCGCAAAAAAAAAAAAAAAAAAAAAAAAAAAAAAAAAACCTGAGAGAGCGCGCAGCGCGCACAAAACATTCAGCGAGAGCGCGCAGTTTGCACAAAACACACAGAGAGAGCGCGCAGCACGCACAAAACACTCAGAGAGAGCGCGCAGCACTCACAAAATTTCTGTTGAAGCCATAGCATAACTCAATGGTGAGTCAAAAGCGGCAGAGGTTACTTTTTTTTTAAAAAACCGTGACCCAGGCAAAGCTCCATATTTGTAACGGCAAATGCAAAGCTGGTTAAGGCATAACTTTGTTGGGGTTAACCTTTTGTCTGAAGTGTCTTACATAACTTCAAGTCTTGTGTGAATGTGTTCACCGGAAAAATACTCCAACAGCGCTCCGTATAACATGGATAAAACAATTATTTACAACACATACCAAGTCGACGTTAACAGAGCACGTTTTATAAATAATATAGAAGACACGGGTTAGCCTTTTTTTTGTAAGCACAAGGCTGACATTTTATGAAACACACTTTACCTTGTGTGAGCACTATATCTACAATGTTTGAATCCATTTTTAAAAAAGGTTCTTCTTTTTTGCAGCTTGAACACAACTAAATCAGATGCAGTGGGCATGTAAATTTTGCAAATTTGTGTATGAAAGAAAGGGCAACTGCTTAGACATTAAAGATACAGAAACATGGTGGTTACAGCCACCAGTGAAACGCATGTTGGAGCGCTGGCCAGCCCTTTTCAGAAAGCAGCAGGTATGGTAACAAATATGTAATTTATGTAAAATAAAACATACAATCGTATTAACATGAACATATTACTTCTACAAGAGTAAATGTATTTTAATTTGTGTAATCTGTTAATGTGGTACAAATCGAATTATGGCTCTATGTGTGCTGTGTTTTTCCTAAAGGTTTTTGCTGAGTTCACAAGGGTGGCAAGTAAAGATCTTGAACAAGACTTTTTTGAGGCCTTGGACAGTCACACCCCACGATTCCTTGAGATCTTTAAATCCAGGAAAGGAATTATTGGCAGTACACTTGCAGACATTGTTGCCCAAGTTGAAATTAAGGTAAGGAATCTTTTTATTACAATTTGGAATGTTACTTTTATAAGAGTGATCCAGTCACCTCCTTAATGGAACACTAGATAATATTTTTTACCTTAATTTTTTAGCTTAATTACAGCTTAAAAATCATTGTGATGCTCCACTGATCTTAGCTAGTGTTCCTTTAAGGTTGGTTAGTTTTCCTGTAGACTTGTCATCATCAACTAATTCCAAACATGAGAACCAACATTTATTTGCCATGGAGCTGCACTATTTCCCGAAAACTATTAAAGACAAATCAGTTATTTTTGTGCTGTGTAATGTTTCTTTCATTTTTAATGGTTCTTTCTAAAACCATGGAGCCCAAAGACAGACAAGTTAAACAAAACAGCACAAACACCCAATAATATTTTTTTTAGCAGATGAATCCTGTTTTAATGGGATGGTAACATATATTATAGAACACAGACACCTATGTGTTTTAACTTATAATTTATCACACATTTGTCTCATGTTTATTTTTAGATATTTTGGTTTGTTTTTTCTTAACTTGTAGATCCAGGATATTACAGCAATGTGGACTGCTGTCCTTCGTTGTCTTCCAGGTTTATCTTGGAGATTAGGCAGTGAGTACTTCAAGGTCTGTTTTGTAAGTATTACATCAAATTGTATAATTAAAATTTACTTAGTGAAGACATGAAGGTTTTGCAATAATATATTTTTTCATTATATTTACCTTTTGTCTGCAGGATTCAGATACCATCACAGATTTCATTCAGGTTCCTGATGGGTTATTGACTGTTATACCTGAAGACAGCCAGCAACCAGGTCCAAATGCCATACACTTTGAGCCATCTAGCATTAATATCATACTGGAAGGTAACGTTATGGAGAACATTGAAAACCATGCTCAAGCTATTTGCCTGACATTTGAACTACTATAAAACCTTCATTTGGACTATCCCAAAAGACTGGAGAACACATTTGACTTGCTAAACCTGGGAGTAGGCAATCTGAGCCCAAAATAATTTAAGGGATTTCTAAGTTTCGATGGACCCAGCTTTACCCTCTTATTGATGTTAGGCTCTCATTTATATGGTTTGCACTTGCAAAATGTTCTTGTGTTGTTCATAATGTGTCAAAGCACTTAAATTTATTGTGCAAAACTTTAGCTTGGTTAAGTGCATTAAACATTATTGTACATTTTTGTTTATTACACAGACTGTGCCATTTGAGTCATTCAAGAATAAAGATTACTGGAGGTTTTCTTTTAAAAAATATTTTTAATTGACTTAAATGTGGAATTAATTTTATTTTTGGGTAACTTTATGTATTTAGATAGGCTGATGTGCTCTGTGATGTAATGGAATTTGATTAAAATAAACCAGAAGTACTACTGAATAATAATTCTTTGTTGTGCTTACTTTATTTTTCTAAGGCAATCGGTTTCCTAAATTCTATTAAGTAAACAGGACTCTTGTGGAATTATGTTAACTTGGGTAACATAAGTTGGCAGTACTTAAAAATGGCAACTTACATCTATGTACTACTTAATGTCAGAACAACTCATATCAATTAAGTAAATACAGTTGCGTTTTAAGTACACTTAAATGATAGACGTTAAGTTAACATAACTTCAAAATAATAGTTATATTTACTTAACTATTTCAAGGCAACCGGATTCCTAAATTCCTTTAAGTAAGATCAACTTATCACATTTTACAGTGCAAAGAAAAACCTCAGCGAGAGCCCGCAGGACGTACAAAACACTCAGCGAGAGGGTGCAGCACGCACAAAACCCTCAGCGAGAGCGCGCAGCACGCACAAAACACACAGAGAGAGAGCGCAGTTTGCACAAAATACTCAGAGAGACCGCAAAGCTCGCAAAAAAAACCTAAGAGAGATAGCGCAGTCCGCACAAAACACTCGGCGAGAGCCAGCAGTTTGCACAAAACACTCAGATCGCAAAGCTCGCAAGAAAAACCTCAGACAGATCGCACAGCACGCACAAGATACTCAGAGAGATCGCAAAGCAAAAAAAACCTCAGAGAGAGCGCACAGTTTGCACAAAACACACAGAGAGATCGCAAAGCTCGCAAAAAAACACAGAGATCGCAAAGCTCACAAAAAAACCTCAGACAGATCGCGCAGCACCCACAAAACACTCAGAGAGATCGCAAAGCTCACAAAAAAACCTCAGACAGATCGCGCAGCACCCACAAAACACTCAGAGAGATCACAAAGCTCGCAAGAAAAGCCTCAGAGAGATCGAGCAGCACGCAAAAAACACTCAGAGAGATTGCAAAGCTCATAAAAAAAACCTCAGAGAGATCGCGCAGCATGCACAAAACACACAGAGATCACAAAGCTCACAAAAAAAAAAACATCAGACAGATCGCGCAGCACGCACAAAACACACAGAGAGATCGCAAAGCTCACAAGAAAAGCCTCAGAGAGATTGCAAAGCTCACAAAAAAACCTCAGAGAGAGCGCGCAGCCCGCACAAAACACTCAGAGAGATCGCAAAGCTCACAAAAAAACCTCAGAGAGATCGCAAAGCTCGCAAGAAAAACCTCAGAGAGATCGCAAAGCTCGCAAGAAAAATCTCAGACAGATCGCGCAGCATGCACAAAACACACAGAGAGATCGCAAAGCTCATAAGAAAAGCCTCAGAGAGATCGCAAAGCTCACAAAAAAACCTCAGAGAGATCGCAAAGCTCGCAAGAAAAACCTCAGACAGATCGCGCAGCCCGCACAAAACACACAGAGAGATCGCAAAGCTCACAAAAAAACCTCAGAGAGATCGCAAAGCTCGCAAGAAAAACCTCAGAGAGATCGCAAAGCTCGAAAGAAAAACCTCAGACAGATCGCGCAGCATGCACAAAACACACAGAGAGATCGCAAAGCTCACAAGAAAAGCCTCAGAGAGATCGCAAAGCTCACAAAAAAACCTCAGAGAGATCGCAAAGCTCGCAAGAAAAACCTCAGAGAGATTGCGCAGCATGCACAAAACCCACAGAGAGATCGCAAAGCTCACAAAAAAAACTCAGAGAGAGCGCGCAGCACGCACAAGATACTCAGAGATCGCAAAGCTCACAAAAAAAAACCTCAGACAGATCGCGCAGCACGCACAAAACACACAGAGATCGCAAAGCTCACAAGAAAAGCCTCAGAGAGATCGCAAAGCTCACAAAAAAACCTCAGAGAGAGCGCGCAGCCCACACAAAACACTCAGAGAGATCGCAAAGCTCACAAAAAAACCTCAGAGAGATCGCAAAGCTCGCAAGAAAAACCTCAGAGAGATCGCAAAGCTCGCAAGAAAAATCTCAGACAGATCGCGCAGCATGCACAAAACACACAGAGAGATCGCAAAGCTCATAAGAAAAGCCTCAGAGAGATCGCAAAGCTCACAAAAAAACCTCAGACAGATCGCGCAGCATGCACAAAACCCACAGAGAGATCGCAAAGCTCACAAAAAAAAATCAGAGAGAGCGCGCAGCACGCACAAGATACTCAGAGATCGCAAAGCTCACAAAAAAAAACCTCAAACAGATCGCGCAGCACGCACAATACATTCAGAAAGATCGCAAAGCTCACAAAAAAAACCTCAGACAGATCGCGCAGCACGCACAAAACACACAGAGAGATCGCAAAGCTCACAAAAAAAAACTCAGACAGATCGCGCAGCACCCACAAAACACTCAGAGAGATCGCAAAGCTCACAAAAAAACCTCAGACAGATCGCGCAGCACCCACAAAACACTCAGAGATCGCAAAGCTCGCAAGAAAAGCCTCAGAGAGATCGAGCAGCACCCACAAAACACTCAGAGAGATCGCAAATCTCATAAAAAAAACCTCAGAGAGATCGCGCAGCATGCACAAAACACACAGAGAGATCGCAAAGCTCACAAAAAAAACCTCAGACAGATCGCGCAGCACCCACAAAACACTCAGAGAGATCGCAAAGCTCGCAAGAAAAACCTCAGACAGATCGCGCAGCATGCACAAAACACACAGAGAGATCGCAAAGCTCACAAGAAAAGCCTCAGAGAGATCGCAAAGCTCACAAAAAAACCTCAGAGAGATCGCAAAGCTCGCAAGAAAAACCTCAGAGAGATCGCGCAGCATGCACAAAACCCACAGAGAGATCGCAAAGCTCACAAAAAAAACTCAGAGAGAGCGCGCAGCACGCACAAGATACTCAGAGAGATCGCAAAGCTCGCAAAAAAAACCTCAGACAGATCGAGCAGCATGCACAAAACACACAGAGAGATCGCAAAGCTCACAAAAAAAACCTCAGACAGATCGCGCAGCATGCACAAAACACAGAGAGATTGCAAAGCTCGCAAAAAAACACTCAGAGAGATCGCAAAGCTCACAAGAAAACCTCAGAGAGATCTCGCAGCACGCACAAAACACACAGAGAGATCGCAAAGCTCACAAAAAAAACCTCAGACAGATCACGCAGCACGCACAAAACACACAGAGAGATCGCAAAGCTCGCAAAAAAACACTCAGAGAGATCGCAAAGCTCACAAAAAAACCTCAGACAGATCGCGCAGCACCCACAAAACACTCAGAGAGATCGCAAAGCTCGCAAGAAAAGCCTCAGAGAGATCGAACATCACGCAAAAAACACACAGAGAGATCGCAAAGCTCACAAAAAAAACCTCAGACAGATCGCGCAGCACGCACAAAACACACAGAGAGATCACAAAGCTCACAAAAAAAACATCAGAGAGATGGCGCAGCATGCACAAAACACACAGAGAGATTGCAAAGCTCACAAAAAAAAAAAACATCAGAGAGATGGCGCAGCACGCACAAAACACTCAGAGAGATCGCAAAGCTCACAAGAAAAGCCTCAGAGAGATCGCAAAGCTCACAAAAAAACCTCAGAGAGATCGCAAAGCTCGCAAGAAAAACCTCAGACAGATCGCGCAGCATGCACAAAACACACAGAGAGATCGCAAAGCTCACAAGAAAAGCCTCAGAGAGATCGCAAAGCTCACAAAAAAACCTCAGAGAGATCGCGCAGCACGCACAAAACACTCAGAGAGATCGCAAATCTCATAAAAAAAACCTCAGAGAGATCGCGCAGCATGCACAAAACACACAGAGAGATCACAAAGCTCACAAAAAAAAACATCAGAGAGATAGAGAGATCGCAAAGCTCACAAGAAAACCTCAGAGAGAGCGCGCAGCACGCACAAAAGACACAGAGAGATCGCAAAGCTCGCAAAAAAACACTCAGAGAGATCGCAAAGCTCACAAAAAAACCTCAGACAGATCGCGCAGCACCCACAAAACACTCAGAGAGATCGCAAGAAAAGCCTCAGAGAGATCGAACATCACGCAAAAAACACTCAGAGAGATCGCAAAGCTCACAAAAAAAAAACATCAGAGAGATGGCGCAGCACGCACAAAACACTCAGAGAGATCGCAAAGCTCACAAGAAAACCTCAGAGAGATCTCGCAGCACGCACAAAACACACAGAGAGATCGCAAAGCTCACAAAAAAAACCTCAGACAGATCGCGCAGCACGCACAAAACACACAGAGAGATCACAAAGCTCACAAAAAAAACATCAGAGAGATGGCGCAGCATGCACAAAACACACAGAGAGATTGCAAAGCTCACAAAAAAAAAAACATCAGAGAGATGGCGCAGCACGCACAAAACACTCAGAGAGATCGCAAAGCTCACAAAAAAAAAACATCAGAGAGATGGCGCAGCACCCACAAAACACACAGAGAGATTGCAAAGCTCACAAGAAAAGCCTCAGAGAGATCGCAAAGCTCACAAAAAAACCTCAGAGAGATCGCAAAGCTCGCAAGAAAAACCTCAGAGAGATCGCAAAGCTCGCAAGAAAAACCTCAGACAGATCGCGCAGCATGCACAAAACACACAGAGAGATCGCAAAGCTCACAAGAAAAGCCTCAGAGAGATCGCAAAGCTCACAAAAAAACCTCAGAGAGATCGCGCAGCATGCACAAAACCCACAGAGAGATCGCAAAGCTCGCAAAAAAAACCTCAGACAGATCGCGCAGCACGCACAATACATTCAGAGAGATCGCAAAGCTCGCAAAAAAAACCTCAGACAGATCGCGCAGCATGCACAAAACCCTCAGAGAGATCGCAAAGCTCACAAAAAAAACCTCAGACAGATCGCGCAGCATGCACAAAACACACAGAGAGATCGCAAAGCTCACAAAAAAAACATCAGAGAGATGGCGCAGCATGCACAAAACCCACAGAGAGATCGCAAAGCTCATAAAAAAAAAACCTCAGACAGATCGCGCAGCACGCACAAAACACTCAGAGAGATCGCAAAGCTCGCAAGAAAAGCCTCAGACAGATCGCGCAGCACGCACAAAACACACAGAGAGATCGCAAAGCTCACAAAAAAACACAGAGATCGCAAACCTCACAAAAAAAACCTCAGAGAGATGGCGCAGCATGCACAAGACACTCAGAGAGATCGCAAAGCTCCCAAGAAATATGTCAGAGAGATTGCGCAGGGCGAACAAAACACCTAGAGAGATCGCAAAGCTCGCAAGAAAAAAAAAACCTCAGAGAGATCGCAAAGCACGCAAAAAAAGACAGAGAGATCGCAAAGCTCACAATAAAACCTCAGATAGATGGCGCAGTGCGCACAAGACACTCAGAGATCGCAAAGCAAAAAAACCTCAGACAGATAACGCAGCACGCACAAAACACACAGAGAGATCGCAAAGCTCACAAAAAAAACCTCAGACAGATCGCGCAGCACGCACAAAACACAGAGAAATCGCAAAGCTCGCAAAGCTCACAAAAAAAACCTCAGACAGATCGCGCAGCACGCACAAAACACACAGAGAGATCTCAAAGCTCACAAAAAAAACATCAGAGAGATGGCGCAGCATGCACAAAACACACAGAGAGAGCGCGCAGCACGCACAAAACACACAGAGAGATCGCAAAGCTCACAAAAAAACCTCAGAAAGATCGCAAAGCTCGCAAGAAACGCCTCAGACAGATCGCGCAGCATGCACAAAACACACAGAGAGATCACAAAGCTCACAAAAAAAAACATCAGAGAGATAGAGAGATCGCAAAGCTCACAAGAAAACCTCAGAGAGAGCGCGCAGCCCGCACAAAACACACAGAGAGATCACAAAGCTCACAAAAAAAAACATCAGAGAGATAGAGAGATCGCAAAGCTCACAAATAAACCTCAGAGAGATCGCAAAGCTCGCAAGAAAAACCTCAGAGAGATCGCAAAGCTCGCAAGAAAAACCTCAGACAGATCGCGCAGCATGCACAAAACACACAGAAAGATCGCAAAGCTCACAAGAAAAGCCTCAGAGAGATCGCAAAGCTCACAAAAAAACCTCAGAGAGATCGCAAAGCTCGCAAGAAAAACCTCAGAGAGATCGCGCAGCATGCACAAAACCCACAGAGAGATCGCAAAGCTCACAAAAAAAACTCAGAGAGAGCGCAGCACGCACAAGATACTCAGAGATCGCAAAGCTCACAAAAAAAAACCTCAGACAGATCGCGCAGCACGCACAAAACACACAGAGAGATCGCAAAGCTCACAAGAAAAGCCTCAGAGAGATCGCAAAGCTCACAAAAAAACCTCAGAGAGAGCGCGCAGCCCGCACAAAACACTCAGAGAGATCGCAAAGCTCACAAAAAAACCTCAGAGAGATCGCAAAGCTCGCAAGAAAAACCTCAGAGAGATCGCAAAGCTCGCAAGAAAAACCTCAGACAGATCGCGCAGCATGCACAAAACACACAGAGAGATCGCAAAGCTCACAAGAAAAGCCTCAGAGAGATCGCAAAGCTCACAAAAAAACCTCAGAGAGATCGCAAAGCTCGCAAGAAAAACCTCAGAGAGATCGCGCAGCATGCACAAAACCCACAGAGAGATCGCAAAGCTCACAAAAAAAACTCAGAGAGAGCGCGCAGCACACACAAGATACTCAGAGATCGCAAAGCTCACAAAAAAAAACCTCAGACAGATCGCGCAGCACGCACAATACACTCAGAGAGATCGCAAAGCTCGCAAAAAAAACCTCAGACAAATCGCGCAGCATGCACAAAACCCTCAGAGAGATCGCAAAGCTCACAAAAAAAAACTCAGACAGATCGAGCAGCATGCACAAAACACACAGAGAGATCGCAAATCTCGCAAGAAAAGCCTCAGAGAGATCTCGCAGCACGCACAAAACACACAGAGATCGCAAAGCTCACAAAAAAAACCTCAGACAGATCGCGCAGCACGCCCAAAACACACAGAGAGATCACAAAGCTCACAAAAAAAACATCAGAGAGATGGCGCAGCATGCACAAAACACACAGAGATCGCAAAGCTCACAAAAAAAAACCTCAGACAGATCACGCAGCATGCACAATACATTCAGAGAGATCGCAAAGCTCACAAAAAAAAACTCAGACAGATCACGCAGCATGCACAAAACACACAGAGAGATCGCAAAGCTCGCAAGAAAAGCCTCAGAGAGATCGCGCAGCACGCACAAAACACACAGAGAGATCGCAAAGCTCGCAAAAAAACACAGAGATCGCAAAGCTCACAAAAAAACATCAGAGAGATGGCGCAGCACGCACAAAACACTCAGAGAGATCGCAAAGCTCACAAGAAAAGCCTCAGAGAGATCGAACAGCACGCACAAAACACACAGAGAGATTGCAAAGCTCACAAGAAAAGCCTCAGAGAAAACGCAAAGCTCACAAAAAAACCTCAGAGAGAGCGCGCAGCCCGCACAAAACACTCAGAGAGATCGCAAAGCTCACAAAAAAACCTCAGAGAGATCGCAAAGCTCGCAAGAAAAACCTCAGAGAGATCGCAAAGCTCGCAAGAAAAACCTCAGACAGATCGCGCAGCATGCACAAAACACACAGAGAGATCGCAAAGCTCACAAGAAAAGCCTCAGAAAGATCGCAAAGCTCACAAAAAAAAACTCAGACAGATCGAGCAGCATGCACAAAACCCACAGAGAGATCGCAAAGCTCACAAAAAAAAACCTCAGAGAGAGCGCGCAGCACGCACAAGATACTCAGAGATCGCAAAGCTCACAAAAAAAAACCTCAGACAGATCGCGCAGCACGCACAAAACACACAGAGAGATCGCAAAGCTCACAAGAAAAGCCTCAGAGAGATCGCAAAGCTCACAAAAAAACCTCAGAGAGAGCGCGCAGCCCGCACAAAACACTCAGAGAGATCGCAAAGCTCACAAAAAAACCTCAGAGAGATCGCAAAGCTCGCAAGAAAAACCTCAGAGAGATCGCAAAGCTCGCAAGAAAAACCTCAGACAGATCGCGCAGCATGCACAAAACACACAGAGATCGCAAAGCTCACAAGAAAAGCCTCAGAAAGATCGCAAAGCTCACAAAAAAAACTCAGACAGATCGAGCAGCATGCACAAAACACACAGAGAGATCGCAAAGCTCACAAAAAAAAACCTCAGACAGATCGCGCAGCACGCACAAAACACACAGAGAGATCGCAAAGCTCACAAAAAAAACTCAGATAGATCGCGCAGCACGCACAAAACACACAGAGATCGCAAAGCTCGCAAAAAAACCTCAGAGAGATCGCAAAGCTCGCAAGAAACGCCTCAGACAGATCGCGCAGCACCCACAAAACACTCAGAGAGATCGCAAAGCTCACAAAAAAACCTCAGACAGATCGCGCAGCACCCACAAAACACTCAGAGAGATCGCAAAGCTCGCAAGAAAAGCCTCAGAGAGATCGAGCAGCACCCACAAAACACTCAGAGAGATGGCAAATCTCATAAAAAAAACCTCAGAGAGATCGCGCAGCATGCACAAAACACACAGAGAGATCACAAAGCTCACAAAAAAAAAACATCAGAGAGATGGCGCAGCATGCACAAAACACACAGAGAGATCGCAAAGCTCACAAGAAAACCTCAGAGAGAGCGCGCAGCCCGCACAAAACACTCAGAGAGATCGCAAAGCTCACAAAAAAACCTCAGAGAGATCGCAAAGCTCGCAAGAAAAACCTCAGACAGATCGCAAAGCTCGCAAGAAAAACCTCAGAGAGATCGCGCAGCATGCACAAAACCCACAGAGAGATCGCAAAGCTCACAAAAAAAACTCAGAGAGAGCGCGCAGCACGCACAAGATACTCAGAGATCGCAAAGCTCACAAAAAAAAACCTCAGACAGATCGCGCAGCACGCACAAAACACACAGAGAGATCGCAAAGCTCACAAGAAAAGCCTCAGAGAGATCGCAAAGCTCACAAAAAAACCTCAGAGAGAGCGCGCAGCCCGCACAAAACACTCAGAGAGATCGCAAAGCTCGCAAGAAAAACCTCAGAGAGATCGCAAAGCTCGCAAGAAAAACCTCAGACAGATCGCGCAGCATGCACAAAACACACAGAGAGATCGCAAAGCTCACAAGAAAAGCCTCAGAGAGATCGCAAAGCTCACAAAAAAACCTCAGAGAGATCGCAAAGCTCGCAAGAAATACCTCAGACAAATCGCGCAGCATGCACAAAACCCTCAGAGAGATCGCAAAGCTCGCAAAAAAAAACTCAGACAGATCGAGCAGCATGCACAAAACCCTCAGAGAGATCGCAAAGCTCACAAAAAAAAAACTCAGACAGATCGAGCAGCATGCACAAAACACACAGAGAGATCGCAAATCTCGCAAGAAAAGCCTCAGAGAGATCTCGCAGCACGCACAAAACACACAGAGAGATCGCAAAGCTCACAAAAAAAACCTCAGACAGATCGCCCAGCATGCACAAAACACACAGAGAGATCGCAAATCTCGCAAGAAAAGCCTCAGAGAGATCTCGCAGCATGCACAAAACACACAGAGAGATCACAAAGCTCACAAAAAAAACATCAGAGAGATGGCGCAGCATGCACAAAACACACAGAGATCGCAAAGCTCACAAAAAAAAACCTCAGACAGATCACGCAGCATGCACAATACATTCAGAGAGATCGCAAAGCTCACAAAAAAAAACTCAGACAGATCACGCAGCATGCACAAAACACACAGAGAGATCGCAAAGCTCGCAAGAAAAGCCTCAGAGAGATCGCGCAGCACGCACAAAACACACAGAGAGATCGCAAAGCTCGCAAAAGAACCTCAGAGAGATCGCAAAGCTCGCAAGAAACGCCTCAGAGAGATCGCGCAGCACGCACAAAACACACAGAGAGATCGCAAAGCTCGCAAAAAAACACAGAGATCGCAAAGCTCACAAAAAAACATCAGAGAGATGGCGCAGCACGCACAAAACACTCAGAGAGATCGCAAAGCTCACAAGAAAAGCCTCAGAGAGATCGAACAGCACGCACAAAACACACAGAGAGATTGCAAAGCTCACAAGAAAAGCCTCAGAGAGTACGCAAAGCTCACAAAAAAACCTCAGAGAGAGCGCGCAGCCCGCACAAAACACTCAGAGAGATCGCAAAGCTCACAAAAAAACCTCAGAGAGATCGCAAAGCTCGCAAGAAAAACCTCAGAGAGATCGCAAAGCTCGCAAGTAAAACCTCAGACAGATCGCGCAGCATGCACAAAACACACAGAGAGATCGCAAAGCTCACAAGAAAAGCCTCAGAAAGATCGCAAAGCTCACAAAAAAAAACTCAGACAGATCGAGCAGCATGCACAAAACACACAGAGAGATCGCAAAGCTCACAAAAAAAAACCTCAGACAGATCGCGCAGCACGCACAAAACACACAGAGAGATCGCAAAGCTCACAAAAAAAAACTCAGATAGATCGCGCAGCACGCACAAAACACACAGAGATCGCAAAGCTCGCAAAAAAACCTCAGAGAGATCGCAAAGCTCGCAAGAAACGCCTCAGACAGATCGCGCAGCACCCACAAAACACTCAGAGAGATCGCAAAGCTCACAAAAAAACCTCAGACAGATCGCGCAGCACCCACAAAACACTCAGAGAGATCGCAAAGCTCGCAAGAAAAGCCTCAGAGAGATCGAGCAGCACCCACAAAACACTCAGAGAGATCGCAAATCTCATAAAAAAAACCTCAGAGAGATCGCGCAGCATGCACAAAACACAGAGAGATCACAAAGCTCACAAAAAAAAAACATCAGAGAGATGGCGCAGCATGCACAAAACACACAGAGAGATCGCAAAGCTCACAAGAAAACCTCAGAGAGAGCGCGCAGCCCGCACAAAACACTCAGAGAGATCGCAAAGCTCACAAAAAAACCTCAGAGAGATCGCAAAGCTCGCAAGAAAAACCTCAGACAGATCGCAAAGCTCGCAAGAAAAACCTCAGAGAGATCGCGCAGCATGCACAAAACCCACAGAGAGATCGCAAAGCTCACAAAAAAAACTCAGAGAGAGCGCGCAGCACGCACAAGATACTCAGAGATCGCACAGCTCACAAAAAAAAACCTCAGACAGATCGCGCAGCACGCACAAAACACACAGAGAGATCGCAAAGCTCACAAGAAAAGCCTCAGAGAGATCGCAAAGCTCACAAAAAAACCTCAGAGAGAGCGCGCAGCCCGCACAAAACACTCAGAGAGATCGCAAAGCTCACAAAAAAACCTCAGAGAGATCGCAAAGCTCGCAAGAAAAACCTCAGAGAGATCGCAAAGCTCGCAAGAAAAACCTCAGACAGATCGCGCAGCATGCACAAAACACACAGAGAGATCGCAAAGCTCACAAGAAAAGCCTCAGAGAGATCGCAAAGCTCACAAAAAAACCTCAGAGAGATCGCAAAGCTCGCAAGAAATACCTCAGACAAATCGCGCAGCATGCACAAAACCCTCAGAGAGATCGCAAAGCTCACAAAAAAAAACTCAGACAGATCGAGCAGCATGCACAAAACACACAGAGAGATCGCAAAGCTCACAAAAAAAACCTCAGACAGATCGCGCAGCACGCACAAAACACACAGAGAGGTCGCAAATCTCACAAAAAAAACATCAGAGAGATGGCGCAGCATGCACAAAACACACAGAGATCGCAAAGCTTACAAAAAAAAACCTCAGACAGATCGCGCAGCATGCACAAAACACACAGAGAGATCGCAAAGCTCACAAGAAAAGCCTCAGAGAGATCGCAAAGCTCACAAAAAAACCTCAGAGAGATCGCAAAGCTCGCAAGTAAAACCTCAGAGAGATCGCGCAGCATGCACAAAACCCACAGAGAGATCGCAAAGCTCACAAAAAAAACTCAGAGAGAGCGCGCAGCACACACAAGATACTCAGAGATCGCAAAGCTCACAAAAAAAAAACCTCAGACAGATCGCGCAGCACGCACAATACATTCAGAGAGATCGCAAAGCTCGCAAAAAAAACCTCAGACAGATCGCGCAGCACGCACAATACATTCAGAGAGATCGCAAAGCTCGCAAAAAAAACCTCAGACAAATCGCGCAGCATGCACAAAACCCTCAGAGAGATCGCAAAGCTCACAAAAAAAAACTCAGACAGATCGAGCAGCATGCACAAAACACACAGAGAGATCGCAAATCTCTCAAGAAAAGCCTCAGAGAGATCTCGCAGCACGCACAAAACACACAGAGAGATCGCAAAGCTCACAAAAAAAACCTCAGACAGATCGCTCAGCACGCACAAAACACACAGAGAGATCACAAAGCTCACAAAAAAAACATCAGAGAGATGGCGCAGCATGCACAAAACACACAGAGAGATCGCAAAGCTCGCAAGAAAAGCCTCAGAGAGATCGCGCAGCACGCACAAAACACACAGAGAGATCGCAAAGCTCGCAAAAGAACACACAGAGAGATCGCAAAGCTCGCAAAAAAACACAGAGATCGCAAAGCTCACAAAAAAACATCAGAGAGATGGCGCAGCACGCACAAAACACTGAGAGATCGCAAAGCTCACAAGAAAAGCCTCAGAGAGATCGAACAGCACGCACAAAACACACAGAGAGATTGCAAAGCTCACAAGAAAAGCCTCAGAGAGTACGCAAAGCTCACAAAAAAACCTCAGAGAGAGCGCGCAGCCCGCACAAAACACTCAGAGAGATCGCAAAGCTCACAAAAAAACCTCAGAGAGATCGCAAAGCTCGCAAGAAAAACCTCAGAGAGATCGCAAAGCTCGCAAGAAAAACCTCAGACAGATCGCGCAGCATGCACAAAACACACAGAGAGATCGCAAAGCTCACAAGAAAAGCCTCAGAAAGATCGCAAAGCTCACAAAAAAAAACTCAGACAGATCGAGCAGCATGCACAAAACACACAGAGAGATCGCAAAGCTCACAAAAAAAAACCTCAGACAGATCGCGCAGCACGCACAAAACACACAGAGAGATCGCAAAGCTCACAAAAAAAAAACTCAGATAGATCGCGCAGCACGCACAAAACACACAGAGATCGCAAAGCTCGCAAAAAACCTCAGAGAGATCGCAAAGCTCGCAAGAAACGCCTCAGACAGATCGCGCAGCACCCACAAAACACTCAGAGAGATCGCAAAGCTCACAAAAAAACCTCAGACAGATCGCGCAGCACCCACAAAACACTCAGAGAGATCGCAAAGCTCGCAAGAAAAGCCTCAGAGAGATCGAGCAGCACCCACAAAACACTCAGAGAGATCGCAAATCTCATAAAAAAAACCTCAGAGAGATCGCGCAGCATGCACAAAACACACAGAGAGATCACAAAGCTCACAAAAAAAAAACATCAGAGAGATGGCGCAGCATGCACAAAACACACAGAGAGATCGCAAAGCTCACAAGAAAACCTCAGAGAGAGCGCGCAGCCCGCACAAAACACTCAGAGAGATCGCAAAGCTCACAAAAAAACCTCAGAGAGATCGCAAAGCTCGCAAGAAAAACCTCAGACAGATCGCAAAGCTCGCAAGAAAAACCTCAGAGAGATCGCGCAGCATGCACAAAACCCACAGAGAGATCGCAAAGCTCACAAAAAAAAACCTCAGACAGATCGCGCAGCACGCACAAAACACACAGAGAGATCGCAAAGCTCACAAGAAAAGCCTCAGAGAGATCGCAAAGCTCACAAAAAAACCTCAGAGAGAGCGCGCAGCCCGCACAAAACACTCAGAGAGATCGCAAAGCTCACAAAAAAACCTCAGAGAGATCGCAAAGCTCGCAAGAAAAACCTCAGAGAGATCGCAAAGCTCGCAAGAAAAACCTCAGACAGATCGCGCAGCATGCACAAAACACACAGAGAGATCGCAAAGCTCACAAGAAAAGCCTCAGAGAGATCGAGCAGCATGCACAAAACACACAGAGAGATCGCAAAGCTCACAAAAAAAACCTCAGACAGATCGCGCAGGACGCACAAAACACACAGAGAGGTCGCAAATCTCACAAAAAAAACATCAGAGAGATGGCGCAGCATGCACAAAACACACAGAGATCGCAAAGCTCACAAAAAAAAACCTCAGACAGATCACGCAGCATGCACAATACATTCAGAGAGATCGCAAAGCTCACAAAAAAAAACTCAGACAGATCACGCAGCATGCACAAAACACACAGAGAGATCGCAAAGCTCGCAAGAAAAGCCTCAGAGAGATCGCGCAGCCCGCACAAAACACACAGAGAGATCGCAAAGCTCGCAAAAGAACCTCAGAGAGATCGCAAAGCTCGCAAGAAACGCCTCAGAGAGATCGCGCAGCACGCACAAAACACACAGAGAGATCGCAAAGCTCGCAAAAAAACACAGAGATCGCAAAGCTCACAAAAAAACATCAGAGAGATGGCGCAGCACGCACAAAACACTCAGAGAGATCGCAAAGCTCACAAGAAAAGCCTCAGAGAGATCGAACAGCACGCACAAAACACACAGAGAGATTGCAAAGCTCACAAGAAAAGCCTCAGAGAGATCGCAAAGCTCACAAAAAAACCTCAGAGAGAGCGCGCAGCCCGCACAAAACACTCAGAGAGATCGCAAAGCTCACAAAAAAACCTCAGAGAGATCGCAAAGCTCGCAAGAAAAACCTCAGACAGATCGCAAAGCTCGCAAGAAAAACCTCAGACAGATCGCGCAGCATGCACAAAACACACAGAGAGATCGCAAAGCTCACAAGAAAAGCCTCAGAGAGATCGCAAAGCTCACAAAAAAACCTCAGAGAGATCGCAAAGCTCGCAAGTAAAACCTCAGAGAGATCGCGCAGCATGCACAAAACCCACAGAGAGATCGCAAAGCTCACAAAAAAAACTCAGAGAGAGCGCGCAGCACACACAAGATACTCAGAGATCGCAAAGCTCACAAAAAAAAAACCTCAGACAGATCGCGCAGCACGCACAATACATTCAGAGAGATCGCAAAGCTCGCAAAAAAAACCTCAGACAGATCGCGCAGCACGCACAATACATTCAGAGAGATCGCAAAGCTCGCAAAAAAAACCTCAGACAAATCGCGCAGCATGCACAAAACCCTCAGAGAGATCGCAAAGCTCACAAAAAAAAACTCAGACAGATCGAGCAGCATGCACAAAACACACAGAGAGATCGCAAATCTCTCAAGAAAAGCCTCAGAGAGATCTCGCAGCACGCACAAAACACACAGAGAGATCGCAAAGCTCACAAAAAAAACCTCAGACAGATCGCTCAGCACGCACAAAACACACAGAGAGATCACAAAGCTCACAAAAAAAACATCAGAGAGATGGCGCAGCATGCACAAAACACACAGAGAGATCGCAAAGCTCGCAAGAAAAGCCTCAGAGAGATCGCGCAGCACGCACAAAACACACAGAGAGATCGCAAAGCTCGCAAAAGAACACACAGAGAGATCGCAAAGCTCGCAAAAAAACACAGAGATCGCAAAGCTCACAAAAAAACATCAGAGAGATGGCGCAGCACGCACAAAACACTGAGAGATCGCAAAGCTCACAAGAAAAGCCTCAGAGAGATCGAACAGCACGCACAAAACACACAGAGAGATTGCAAAGCTCACAAGAAAAGCCTCAGAGAGTACGCAAAGCTCACAAAAAAACCTCAGAGAGAGCGCGCAGCCCGCACAAAACACTCAGAGAGATCGCAAAGCTCACAAAAAAACCTCAGAGAGATCGCAAAGCTCGCAAGAAAAACCTCAGAGAGATCGCAAAGCTCGCAAGAAAAACCTCAGACAGATCGCGCAGCATGCACAAAACACACAGAGAGATCGCAAAGCTCACAAGAAAAGCCTCAGAAAGATCGCAAAGCTCACAAAAAAAAACTCAGACAGATCGAGCAGCATGCACAAAACACACAGAGAGATCGCAAAGCTCACAAAAAAAAACCTCAGACAGATCGCGCAGCACGCACAAAACACACAGAGAGATCGCAAAGCTCACAAAAAAAAAACTCAGATAGATCGCGCAGCACGCACAAAACACACAGAGATCGCAAAGCTCGCAAAAAACCTCAGAGAGATCGCAAAGCTCGCAAGAAACGCCTCAGACAGATCGCGCAGCACCCACAAAACACTCAGAGAGATCGCAAAGCTCACAAAAAAACCTCAGACAGATCGCGCAGCACCCACAAAACACTCAGAGAGATCGCAAAGCTCGCAAGAAAAGCCTCAGAGAGATCGAGCAGCACCCACAAAACACTCAGAGAGATCGCAAATCTCATAAAAAAAACCTCAGAGAGATCGCGCAGCATGCACAAAACACACAGAGAGATCACAAAGCTCACAAAAAAAAAACATCAGAGAGATGGCGCAGCATGCACAAAACACACAGAGAGATCGCAAAGCTCACAAGAAAACCTCAGAGAGAGCGCGCAGCCCGCACAAAACACTCAGAGAGATCGCAAAGCTCACAAAAAAACCTCAGAGAGATCGCAAAGCTCGCAAGAAAAACCTCAGACAGATCGCAAAGCTCGCAAGAAAAACCTCAGAGAGATCGCGCAGCATGCACAAAACCCACAGAGAGATCGCAAAGCTCACAAAAAAAAACCTCAGACAGATCGCGCAGCACGCACAAAACACACAGAGAGATCGCAAAGCTCACAAGAAAAGCCTCAGAGAGATCGCAAAGCTCACAAAAAAACCTCAGAGAGAGCGCGCAGCCCGCACAAAACACTCAGAGAGATCGCAAAGCTCACAAAAAAACCTCAGAGAGATCGCAAAGCTCGCAAGAAAAACCTCAGAGAGATCGCAAAGCTCGCAAGAAAAACCTCAGACAGATCGCGCAGCATGCACAAAACACACAGAGAGATCGCAAAGCTCACAAGAAAAGCCTCAGAGAGATCGAGCAGCATGCACAAAACACACAGAGAGATCGCAAAGCTCACAAAAAAAACCTCAGACAGATCGCGCAGGACGCACAAAACACACAGAGAGGTCGCAAATCTCACAAAAAAAACATCAGAGAGATGGCGCAGCATGCACAAAACACACAGAGATCGCAAAGCTCACAAAAAAAAACCTCAGACAGATCACGCAGCATGCACAATACATTCAGAGAGATCGCAAAGCTCACAAAAAAAAACTCAGACAGATCACGCAGCATGCACAAAACACACAGAGAGATCGCAAAGCTCGCAAGAAAAGCCTCAGAGAGATCGCGCAGCCCGCACAAAACACACAGAGAGATCGCAAAGCTCGCAAAAGAACCTCAGAGAGATCGCAAAGCTCGCAAGAAACGCCTCAGAGAGATCGCGCAGCACGCACAAAACACACAGAGAGATCGCAAAGCTCGCAAAAAAACACAGAGATCGCAAAGCTCACAAAAAAACATCAGAGAGATGGCGCAGCACGCACAAAACACTCAGAGAGATCGCAAAGCTCACAAGAAAAGCCTCAGAGAGATCGAACAGCACGCACAAAACACACAGAGAGATTGCAAAGCTCACAAGAAAAGCCTCAGAGAGATCGCAAAGCTCACAAAAAAACCTCAGAGAGAGCGCGCAGCCCGCACAAAACACTCAGAGAGATCGCAAAGCTCACAAAAAAACCTCAGAGAGATCGCAAAGCTCGCAAGAAAAACCTCAGACAGATCGCAAAGCTCGCAAGAAAAACCTCAGACAGATCGCGCAGCATGCACAAAACACACAGAGAGATCGCAAAGCTCACAAGAAAAGCCTCAGAAAGATCGCAAAGCTCACAAAAAAACCTCAGAGAGATCGCAAAGCTCACAAGAAAAACCTCAGAGAGATCGCGCAGCATGCACAAAACCCACAGAGAGATCGCAAAGCTCACAAAAAAAACTCAGAGAGAGCGCGCAGCACGCACAAGATACTCAGAGATCGCAAAGCTCACAAAAAAAACCTCAGACAGATCGCGCAGCACGCACAAAACACTCAGAGAGATCGCAAAGCTCGCAAAAAAAACCTCAGACAGATCGCGCAGCACGCACAAAACATTCAGAGAGATCGCAAAGCTCGCAAAAAAACCTCAGACAGATCGCGCAGCATGCACAAAACCCTCAGAGAGATCGCAAAGCTCACAAAAAAAACCTCAGACAGATCGCGCAGCATGCACAAAACACACAGAGAGATCGCAAAGCTCACAAAAAAAACATCAGAGAGATGGCGCAGCATGCACAAAACACACAGAGATCGCAAAGCTCACAAAAAAAAACCTCAGACAGATCACGCAGCATGCACAATACATTCAGAGAGATCGCAAAGCTCACAAAAAAAAACTCAGACAGATCGCGCAGCACGCACAAAACACACAGAGAGATCGCAAAGCTCACAAAAAAAACCTCAGACAGATCGCGCAGCACGCACAAAACACACAGAGAGATCGCAAAGCTCGCAAGAAAAGCCTCAGAGAGATCGCGCAGCACGCACAAAACACAGAGAGATCGCAAAGCTCGCAAGAAAAGCCTCAGAGAGATGGCAAAGCTCACAAAAAAACCTCAGAGAGAGCGCGCAGCATGCACAAAACACTCAGAGAGAGCGCGCAGCATGCACAAGATACTCAGAGAGATCGCAAAGCTCACAAAAAAAACCTCAGACAGATCGCGTAGCACGCACAAAACACACAGAGATCGCAAAGCTCGCAAGAAAAGCCTCAGAGAGATGGCAAAGCTCACAAAAAAACCTCAGAGAGAGCGCGCAGCATGCACAAAACACTCAGAGAGATCGCAAAGCTCGCAAGAAAAGCCTCAGAGAGATCGCAAAGCTCACAAAAAAACCTCAGAGAGATCGCAAAGCTCGCAAGAAAAACCTCAGAGAGATCGCGCAGCGCACACAAAACACACAGAGACATCGCAAAGCTCACAAAAAAAACCTCAGACAGATCTCGCAGCATGCACAAAACACTCAAAGAGATCGCAAAGCTCGCAAGAAAAACCTCAGACAGATCGCCCAGCATGCACAAAACACACAGAGAGATCGCAAATCTCGCAAGAAAAGCCTCAGAGAGATCTCGCAGCATGCACAAAACACACAGAGAGATCACAAAGCTCACAAAAAAAACATCAGAGAGATGGCGCAGCATGCACAAAACACACAGAGATCGCAAAGCTCACAAAAAAAAACCTCAGACAGATCACGCAGCATGCACAATACATTCAGAGAGATCGCAAAGCTCACAAAAAAAAACTCAGACAGATCACGCAGCATGCACAAAACACACAGAGAGATCGCAAAGCTCGCAAGAAAAGCCTCAGAGAGATCGCGCAGCACGCACAAAACACACAGAGAGATCGCAAAGCTCGCAAAAGAACCTCAGAGAGATCGCAAAGCTCGCAAGAAACGCCTCAGAGAGATCGCGCAGCACGCACAAAACACACAGAGAGATCGCAAAGCTCGCAAAAAAACACAGAGATTGCAAAGCTCACAAAAAAACATCAGAGAGATGGCGCAGCACGCACAAAACACTCAGAGAGATCGCAAAGCTCACAAGAAAAGCCTCAGAGAGATCGAACAGCACGCACAAAACACACAGAGAGATTGCAAAGCTCACAAGAAAAGCCTCAGAGAGTACGCAAAGCTCACAAAAAAACCTCAGAGAGAGCGCGCAGCCCGCACAAAACACTCAGAGAGATCGCAAAGCTCACAAAAAAACCTCAGAGAGATCGCAAAGCTCGCAAGAAAAACCTCAGAGAGATCGCAAAGCTCGCAAGTAAAACCTCAGACAGATCGCGCAGCATGCACAAAACACACAGAGAGATCGCAAAGCTCACAAGAAAAGCCTCAGAAAGATCGCAAAGCTCACAAAAAAAAACTCAGACAGATCGAGCAGCATGCACAAAACACACAGAGAGATCGCAAAGCTCACAAAAAAAAACCTCAGACAGATCGCGCAGCACGCACAAAACACACAGAGAGATCGCAAAGCTCACAAAAAAAAACTCAGATAGATCGCGCAGCACGCACAAAACACACAGAGATCGCAAAGCTCGCAAAAAAACCTCAGAGAGATCGCAAAGCTCGCAAGAAACGCCTCAGACAGATCGCGCAGCACCCACAAAACACTCAGAGAGATCGCAAAGCTCACAAAAAAACCTCAGACAGATCGCGCAGCACCCACAAAACACTCAGAGAGATCGCAAAGCTCGCAAGAAAAGCCTCAGAGAGATCGAGCAGCACCCACAAAACACTCAGAGAGATCGCAAATCTCATAAAAAAAACCTCAGAGAGATCGCGCAGCATGCACAAAACACACAGAGAGATCGCAAAGCTCACAAGAAAACCTCAGAGAGAGCGCGCAGCCCGCACAAAACACTCAGAGAGATCGCAAAGCTCACAAAAAAACCTCAGAGAGATCGCAAAGCTCGCAAGAAAAACCTCAGACAGATCGCAAAGCTCGCAAGAAAAACCTCAGAGAGATCGCGCAGCATGCACAAAACCCACAGAGAGATCGCAAAGCTCACAAAAAAAACTCAGAGAGAGCGCGCAGCACGCACAAGATACTCAGAGATCGCACAGCTCACAAAAAAAAACCTCAGACAGATCGCGCAGCACGCACAAAACACACAGAGAGATCGCAAAGCTCACAAGAAAAGCCTCAGAGAGATCGCAAAGCTCACAAAAAAACCTCAGAGAGAGCGCGCAGCCCGCACAAAACACTCAGAGAGATCGCAAAGCTCACAAAAAAACCTCAGAGAGATCGCAAAGCTCGCAAGAAAAACCTCAGAGAGATCGCAAAGCTCGCAAGAAAAACCTCAGACAGATCGCGCAGCATGCACAAAACACACAGAGAGATCGCAAAGCTCACAAGAAAAGCCTCAGAGAGATCGCAAAGCTCACAAAAAAACCTCAGAGAGATCGCAAAGCTCGCAAGAAATACCTCAGACAAATCGCGCAGCATGCACAAAACCCTCAGAGAGATCGCAAAGCTCACAAAAAAAAACTCAGACAGATCGAGCAGCATGCACAAAACACACAGAGAGATCGCAAAGCTCACAAAAAAAACCTCAGACAGATCGCGCAGCACGCACAAAACACACAGAGAGGTCGCAAATCTCACAAAAAAAACATCAGAGAGATGGCGCAGCATGCACAAAACACACAGAGATCGCAAAGCTTACAAAAAAAAACCTCAGACAGATCGCGCAGCATGCACAAAACACACAGAGAGATCGCAAAGCTCACAAGAAAAGCCTCAGAGAGATCGCAAAGCTCACAAAAAAACCTCAGAGAGATCGCAAAGCTCGCAAGTAAAACCTCAGAGAGATCGCGCAGCATGCACAAAACCCACAGAGAGATCGCAAAGCTCACAAAAAAAACTCAGAGAGAGCGCGCAGCACACACAAGATACTCAGAGATCGCAAAGCTCACAAAAAAAAAACCTCAGACAGATCGCGCAGCACGCACAATACATTCAGAGAGATCGCAAAGCTCGCAAAAAAAACCTCAGACAGATCGCGCAGCACGCACAATACATTCAGAGAGATCGCAAAGCTCGCAAAAAAAACCTCAGACAAATCGCGCAGCATGCACAAAACCCTCAGAGAGATCGCAAAGCTCACAAAAAAAAACTCAGACAGATCGAGCAGCATGCACAAAACACACAGAGAGATCGCAAATCTCTCAAGAAAAGCCTCAGAGAGATCTCGCAGCACGCACAAAACACACAGAGAGATCGCAAAGCTCACAAAAAAAACCTCAGACAGATCGCTCAGCACGCACAAAACACACAGAGAGATCACAAAGCTCACAAAAAAAACATCAGAGAGATGGCGCAGCATGCACAAAACACACAGAGAGATCGCAAAGCTCGCAAGAAAAGCCTCAGAGAGATCGCGCAGCACGCACAAAACACACAGAGAGATCGCAAAGCTCGCAAAAGAACACACAGAGAGATCGCAAAGCTCGCAAAAAAACACAGAGATCGCAAAGCTCACAAAAAAACATCAGAGAGATGGCGCAGCACGCACAAAACACTGAGAGATCGCAAAGCTCACAAGAAAAGCCTCAGAGAGATCGAACAGCACGCACAAAACACACAGAGAGATTGCAAAGCTCACAAGAAAAGCCTCAGAGAGTACGCAAAGCTCACAAAAAAACCTGAGAGAGAGCGCGCAGCCCGCACAAAACACTCAGAGAGATCGCAAAGCTCACAAAAAAACCTCAGAGAGATCGCAAAGCTCGCAAGAAAAACCTCAGAGAGATCGCAAAGCTCGCAAGAAAAACCTCAGACAGATCGCGCAGCATGCACAAAACACACAGAGAGATCGCAAAGCTCACAAGAAAAGCCTCAGAAAGATCGCAAAGCTCACAAAAAAAAACTCAGACAGATCGAGCAGCATGCACAAAACACACAGAGAGATCGCAAAGCTCACAAAAAAAAACCTCAGACAGATCGCGCAGCACGCACAAAACACACAGAGAGATCGCAAAGCTCACAAAAAAAAAACTCAGATAGATCGCGCAGCACGCACAAAACACACAGAGATCGCAAAGCTCGCAAAAAACCTCAGAGAGATCGCAAAGCTCGCAAGAAACGCCTCAGACAGATCGCGCAGCACCCACAAAACACTCAGAGAGATCGCAAAGCTCACAAAAAAACCTCAGACAGATCGCGCAGCACCCACAAAACACTCAGAGAGATCGCAAAGCTCGCAAGAAAAGCCTCAGAGAGATCGAGCAGCACCCACAAAACACTCAGAGAGATCGCAAATCTCATAAAAAAAACCTCAGAGAGATCGCGCAGCATGCACAAAACACACAGAGAGATCACAAAGCTCACAAAAAAAAAACATCAGAGAGATGGCGCAGCATGCACAAAACACACAGAGAGATCGCAAAGCTCACAAGAAAACCTCAGAGAGATCGCAAAGCTCACAAAACACTCAGAGAGATCGCAAAGCTCACAAAAAAACCTCAGAGAGATCGCAAAGCTCGCAAGAAAAACCTCAGACAGATCGCAAAGCTCGCAAGAAAAACCTCAGAGAGATCGCGCAGCATGCACAAAACCCACAGAGAGATCGCAAAGCTCACAAAAAAAAACCTCAGACAGATCGCGCAGCACGCACAAAACACACAGAGAGATCGCAAAGCTCACAAGAAAAGCCTCAGAGAGATCGCAAAGCTCACAAAAAAACCTCAGAGAGAGCGCGCAGCCCGCACAAAACACTCAGAGAGATCGCAAAGCTCACAAAAAAACCTCAGAGAGATCGCAAAGCTCGCAAGAAAAACCTCAGAGAGATCGCAAAGCTCGCAAGAAAAACCTCAGACAGATCGCGCAGCATGCACAAAACACACAGAGAGATCGCAAAGCTCACAAGAAAAGCCTCAGAGAGATCGAGCAGCATGCACAAAACACACAGAGAGATCGCAAAGCTCACAAAAAAAACCTCAGACAGATCGCGCAGGACGCACAAAACACACAGAGAGGTCGCAAATCTCACAAAAAAAACATCAGAGAGATGGCGCAGCATGCACAAAACACACAGAGATCGCAAAGCTCACAAAAAAAAACCTCAGACAGATCATGCAGCATGCACAATACATTCAGAGAGATCGCAAAGCTCACAAAAAAAAACTCAGACAGATCACGCAGCATGCACAAAACACACAGAGAGATCGCAAAGCTCGCAAGAAAAGCCTCAGAGAGATCGCGCAGCCCGCACAAAACACACAGAGAGATCGCAAAGCTCGCAAAAGAACCTCAGAGAGATCGCAAAGCTCGCAAGAAACGCCTCAGAGAGATCGCGCAGCACGCACAAAACACACAGAGAGATCGCAAAGCTCGCAAAAAAACACAGAGATCGCAAAGCTCACAAAAAAACATCAGAGAGATGGCGCAGCACGCACAAAACACTCAGAGAGATCGCAAAGCTCACAAGAAAAGCCTCAGAGAGATCGAACAGCACGCACAAAACACACAGAGAGATTGCAAAGCTCACAAGAAAAGCCTCAGAGAGATCGCAAAGCTCACAAAAAAACCTCAGAGAGAGCGCGCAGCCCGCACAAAACACTCAGAGAGATCGCAAAGCTCACAAAAAAACCTCAGAGAGATCGCAAAGCTCGCAAGAAAAACCTCAGACAGATCGCAAAGCTCGCAAGAAAAACCTCAGACAGATCGCGCAGCATGCACAAAACACACAGAGAGATCGCAAAGCTCACAAGAAAAGCCTCAGAAAGATCGCAAAGCTCACAAAAAAACCTCAGAGAGATCGCAAAGCTCACAAGAAAAACCTCAGAGAGATCGCGCAGCATGCACAAAACCCACAGAGAGATCGCAAAGCTCACAAAAAAAACTCAGAGAGAGCGCGCAGCACGCACAAGATACTCAGAGATCGCAAAGCTCACAAAAAAAACCTCAGACAGATCGCGCAGCACGCACAAAACACTCAGAGAGATCGCAAAGCTCGCAAAAAAAACCTCAGACAGATCGCGCAGCACGCACAAAACATTCAGAGAGATCGCAAAGCTCGCAAAAAAACCTCAGACAGATCGCGCAGCATGCACAAAACCCTCAGAGAGATCGCAAAGCTCACAAAAAAAACCTCAGACAGATCGCGCAGCATGCACAAAACACACAGAGAGATCGCAAAGCTCACAAAAAAAACATCAGAGAGATGGCGCAGCATGCACAAAACACACAGAGATCGCAAAGCTCACAAAAAAAAACCTCAGACAGATCACGCAGCATGCACAATACATTCAGAGAGATCGCAAAGCTCACAAAAAAAAACTCAGACAGATCGCGCAGCACGCACAAAACACACAGAGAGATCGCAAAGCTCACAAAAAAAACCTCAGACAGATCGCGCAGCACGCACAAAACACACAGAGAGATCGCAAAGCTCGCAAGAAAAGCCTCAGAGAGATCGCGCAGCACGCACAAAACACAGAGAGATCGCAAAGCTCGCAAGAAAAGCCTCAGAGAGATGGCAAAGCTCACAAAAAAACCTCAGAGAGAGCGCGCAGCATGCACAAAACACTCAGAGAGAGCGCGCAGCATGCACAAGATACTCAGAGAGATCGCAAAGCTCACAAAAAAAACCTCAGACAGATCGCGTAGCACGCACAAAACACACAGAGATCGCAAAGCTCGCAAGAAAAGCCTCAGAGAGATGGCAAAGCTCACAAAAAAACCTCAGAGAGAGCGCGCAGCATGCACAAAACACTCAGAGAGATCGCAAAGCTCGCAAGAAAAGCCTCAGAGAGATCGCAAAGCTCACAAAAAAACCTCAGAGAGATCGCAAAGCTCGCAAGAAAAACCTCAGAGAGATCGCGCAGCGCACACAAAACACACAGAGACATCGCAAAGCTCACAAAAAAAACCTCAGACAGATCTCGCAGCATGCACAAAACACTCAAAGAGATCGCAAAGCTCGCAAGAAAAGCCTCAGAGATCTCGCAGCAGGCACAAAATAGTCAAAGTCAAAGTTTTCGAAATTGGATCCCACTTCCAATTTATTTTACTATATTGGAATATATTGGAAGTGGTATCCCATTTCCAGTTTATTTGACTTGGCTGAAATAGACTGGAATTGGGATCCCACTTCCAATTCATTTCAGCCAAGTCATGTACGTGTTTCATGGGATCCCACTTCCAATTTATTTCAGCCAAGTCATGTACATGTTCCATGGGATCCCACTTCCAATTTATTTGACTTGAATGAAATCAATTGGAAATGGGATAGTGAGATTGGGTCCAAAATTGGTCCCAATTTGTCAAAATTGACCCCAATTTGACTTGGTTAGAATAGATTGGAAGTGGGATCCCACTTCCATTCTATTTGATTTGACTGGAATAAATTGGAAGTGAGATAGGGTCCCAATTTGTCAATATAGGCCTCAGTTCTGGCCCCAAAATCAAAGATTTCCAAATTCCAAATAGTAAAATAAATTGGAAGTGGGATCCCACTTCCAGTTTATTTGATTTGACTGGAATAGATTGGAAGTAAGATCCCACTTGCAATTTATTTGACTTGGTTAGAATAGATTGGAAGTGGGCAAACAAAGGAAAACATTTTTCATGAATAAATTTGCTGAACATAACATACTACGCAAGATCCCAGTGACCCCATCTTCTGATATGTTGTTTGGGGGACTCAGATGATTCAGTACTCGACGCCGTGAAGTCGGTAGACCCCCCCAAGCTCAGTTTCTGGACATCCCACTCCCAATTTATTCCCATTCAAATTTCATTCATGGGTTTTGGACACCCCTTAAAAGGGTCCGAATGACCCCAAATGTTAATATGTTTATTGTGCACACCCCACGAGACAGCCTGTGAAGTTGTGTAAGCCTAACTTCAAGTCAAATATATTGGGAGTGGGATCGGTCAGTTCCGAGTCTGACGTCCCACTTCCAATCTATTGCATTCAATTAAAATACATTGGGAGTCGGATCGGTCAGTTCCGAGTCCGACGTCCCACTTCCAATCTATTGCATTCAATTCAAATACATTGGGAGTGGGATCGGTCACTTCCGAGTCTGCCGTCCCACTTCCAATCTATTGCATTCAATTCAAATACATTGGGAGTGGGATCGGTCACTTCCGGGTCCGACGTCCCACTTCCAATCTATTGCATTCAATTCAAATACATTGGGAATGGGATCAGTCAGTTCCGTGTCCGACGTCCCACTTCCAATCTATTGCATTCAATTAAAATACATTGGGAATGGGATGTCCGACGTCTGCGCCAGACTTGACTAACCCCACCCACCAGCACAAACCAGGCAAGTAGATTACACAGCGAACAGGTAAGTGATTTTAAGGATACACTTACAGATAATGGCCATTTGTTTGCCCATAGTAAGGGTGTATGTACAAAGCTTGCTCTAAGGAATATAAACATTTGTTACAGTATCAAGACTGTCTGTCAGTCTGAAATGATGAATATTTAGCACTAAATCAAGCCACTCCTACAGGCTATAAATATGTACACAGCCCCAGACTGACGGGCAAAGGGGGTGGATTATGTATAATTTACAAAAATAATTTAATTATTAACCAAAAACATGGTTACAACTTTACTTCCTTTGAAATTATGTACATTAACATAATTAACCCCGCCACAAATAAGAACACAATCTCCTTATTAAACATTTATAGACCACCAGGGCCATATTCAGAATTTATAAAAGAATTTGGTGAACTAGCTGCTAATTTAGCAGTGTCCTGTGATACGTTAATAATTGTAGGAGACTTTAACATTCATTTTGAGAAAAGTGATGATCCCCTAAAAAAGAACATTCACATAAATCATAGATACTGTTGGTTTCACACAAAATGTATCAGGTCCTACTCATTATTGTAATCACACACTAGACTTGGTTTTGACCCTGGGCACGAACATAAAAAACTTAAATATTCTCCCGCAGTCTTCCACAGTCTCAGACCACTACATAATTTCGTATGAATAGTTTAGATATAAAAAAAAATGTACATGCCCACATTACTATATAAAGCGCTCACTAACCCCATCTACTTCCCCTAAATTTACTGAAAACATCACTGATTTATTGACCTCAGTCAGTAGTCCAGCGGACCCACTGGAGCTGGACAGACTAATGGACTACTTAGATAACACACTTTGATCAACTTTAGATAGTGTAGCACCACTTAAGCGTAAAAAGCTACGACAGAAAAAACTCGCTCCCTGGTATAATGAAGAAACACTCACCTTAAAACAAACCGTAAGGAAATTAGAGCGGAAATGGCGGTCGACTAAACTGGAAGTATTTCACTGTGCCTGGAAAAACAGCCTTATCGAATTTAGAAGGGCGCTCGTCAATGCACGTTCAGCACATCTGGCCTCACTGATTGAAAATAATAAAGACAATCCTAGAGCACTCTTTAATGTAATCTCTAAACTTACAAACAATCGGGCAGCTACTGATACACAGATCCCAGCTGTTCACACCAGCAATGCTTTTATGGACTTTTTTAACAATAAGATTGAACATATTAGACAAACAATATACTAAATCCAGCCTGTCTGTCATCTGGTGTGGATGATATAGAACAAAACAGAGAAGGACGACTAGAGGACTTTGACCCACTACCACAGCTAGAATTGGATTGACCTGTTTGTATGACCTGCACACTTGATGCAATACCAACAAAACTATTTAAAGAAGTATTACCAGTCATAATCAATCCCCTTTTAACAATCATAAATTCGTCCCTTATACTGTATGTGATCACGTACACAAAGCATTTAAACTAGCAGTTATTAAACCCCTGATCAAGAAACCGAATCTTGATCCTAGTGTACTATTCAATTACAGACCTTCTCTTCATATTTAAGATCTTAGAAAAAGTTGTGGTCCAACAACTTCCCTCATACTTGCATAAGAATAACATATATAAAAAATTTCAATCTGGTTTTAGGCCACACCATAGCACCGAAACGGCTTTAGTTAAGATAGCAAACAACCTTCTTCTCACCTCTGATCGAGGCTGCGTATCCATGCTAGTTCTACTCGACCTCAGTGCAGCTTTTGATACAAGTGATCATACTATTCTGCTAGAAAGATTAAAAAACATGGTTGGAATAACAGGAACGGCCCTATCATGGTTTAAGTCTTATCTCAAGGATCGCTACCAGTTTGTAAAAGTAAATAATGTTTCTTCTTTGTAAGAAAAAAATGAGATCTGGAATTTCCCAAGGCTCCATTCTAGGACCTTTACTATTCATATTATAAATGCTGCCACTGGGCAGAGTTATTAGCAGGCATGGCATTACCTTCCACAGTTACACAGATGACACACAGTTATACATATCAGCCAAACCAGATGACAAACCTACACTAAAGAAAATGGAGGACTGTGTTAAAGAAGTGAAGCATTGGATGTCATACAATTTCCTTCTGCTAAACAGCGACAAAACCGAGGTTCTCCTTCTAGGTCCAAAACCTGTTATAAATAAGGTATCAGACTTAATACATAATTTTGACTTCCCTGTTCTCCCTAGCTCATCAGCTAAAAATCTGGGTGCCATAATTGATTCAGATCTATCATCATGATCAGCATATAGGTAAAATTACAAAAACAGCTTTCCTACATCTTCGGAACCTCGCTAAGTTAAGAAATTCCTTATCCCACCCAGATGCAGAAAAATTTGTTCACGCTTTTATTACATCAAGATTAGATTATTGCAATGCACTTTTATCAGAATGCTCCAGCAGAAACTTGAGTAAACTCTTTCTCCTACAAAGCCCCTCGGCTCTGGAACAATCTTCCAGCTAGTGTCCGGGACGCAGACACAGTCACTATGTTTAAGTCTAGGCTCAAAACACACTTGTTCAGTTTAGCCTTTGGCAACTAACCTCTGTCTAGTTTAAGGTTGTCATTTCAGGAACTCATGGACATGGGGAATCAGGGTAAACGCGGATGATGTGCTCACAATTTCTCTTTTTTGGAGCTGAAAGACGTCCTTGCCTGAGCTCCTTCTGGTTTCCCTCCTCCCAGTCTGTTACAGTCAGATCCGTCACATGCTCTTTTTCTCTGCTGCACTCAACTAAACTAACCGCTTCCCTTTACTGTTTTCTGAGAAAATGGTGGCCCACTGATGGAAGATTGTTTGCTGGATTCTCCTGCGGCCCAGACCAGACCAGACCAGCTGCTCACCTCCATCTACTGCTGCCAGCCTCTGACCACTCACCATGATCAACTACACTGAAGTAGAAATGGACTCAGATTAGCAACATTGACTGATTCTTCCAAATCTGATGCACTATTATTATGCCCCAAGATTGATGTCACTATTATGATTATTATCATTATTATTATTATTATGTAGCATAATGACAATTCATTGGTGATCATTTAAAATTCAATCTATAGTTTGATCAGAGGAGGATGGGTCTCCTTTGTGAGTCTTGGTTCCTCCCAAGGTTTCTTCCTCCAGCCTTGAGGGAGTTTTTCCTTGGCAGTGTCGCCTTCCGCTTGCTCGCATTGGGCTTTGTTTTAAATGTTCTGTTCTGAAACTGTGAAGCTGCTTTGTGACAACGTCAGTTGTAAAAGGCGCTATACAAATAAAGTTGATGTTTGGATGTCTTTTCAACTTTAATACAGAGTTTATTGGATGACATTTATGTACGTGATTTCCACATTGAAATAACGGCTTTAAAAGGACGTCTTTAATGTGACTTAGTTAGTCGTCTTTTCAACGTCAGTGTTTCATTTTCATTTTCAACCTTAAAAAAACGTTGATTAGACCACAGTCAAGTACATTATTTCAACATTGAATCAACGGCTAAATGTTTACTGGGATTGCAGTTAGCACACTACACTGATCAGAGCATTTTATTAAACACATATGGAAACATTCAGTGTCATGCTGAAGGGAGGAGATTGTTATTTAAGTTTAAGTGAAGACGACTGGACTGGAACGACAGCTCTAAAATGAATGAACTCTGAGTGAGAAACCGGAAGGTGGCAGAAGAGAACTGATGTAAAAACACAGAAGAAGAAGACGATGAAGCTACGCACTCTTTTCAGTGACCGCGGCACGCGAGCAGCTCTCACCAGCCTCAGGGAACAGCTTCATCCCATAAATATGTCAATTTAACCTTCTATTTTTGGATACATATGTATTTTGGTATCGCCCAAATGTAGTCAACATCGTTAATGTTATGTACGTTATTCTATCAACTGCTATATGGTACATACGTAATATTGAACCGTTTTTTTTTTTTGTTTGTTTGTTTTTTTTCCAAATGACAAACTTTAGCTAACCTGTTTAACTCTAGCTAGCTCTTTTTTCCCCTCTGACATAGAAAACATTTAAATGACATGACAATCGCTCATACATGAGTATTTTAATTTGAGTAATTATGTGGTTTGATGGCGAATTTTACAAGACGATGTGAGCATTTTTTATGTCACAGAACCGCTTCCCTCAGTATAAGAAATAAAATAAGAAATAAAACTGCTTAAACACATTAAGAAGACATAAAGTAGTAGCTACGTGGGTTAAAATACATTCTCAATCTCAGTGCTGGTTTTTTGGTGTAAAGTAATATTTTGAATATATAATTTCACATACACTCATTTTTTGTTAGTGAGTAGCAGTGAGTTTTGGCTGGTGATTAATGGGTTGCAGAAGGTTATATGAAAGCTATAGAAGCTTATTTACTGAGAGAAAAAAATAAACAAAAGCACGTGAAGTAGTTTATTTTTGGAGCTGTGAAGTTAGTACATTTTTTTCAAAATTAACTATGAACATGAACTAATTCATTTTCTTTATGTAATTATGTAAAGATGGACTGTAGTAAAAAAAAATGAGTAGGGCAGTGAAAAATGGTGGGCAGGGAGAAAAGCAAATAGGAGGTTAATTTAAGTTATTTAGATGAGATCTTTAGCATCAGTTGTAGCATAATCGTTTGTACTATAACCTCATAATCTTTTACATTTGAAGTTCTGTAGTTAATGAATTTGCATGCATAAGCAGTTTACAGTTACTCAGGAACAAGGCGTACAAAACTCAAAGAGCACGCACAGAACTCGTGCAGCTGGCGCACAAAACTCAGAGAGCATGCGCTGAACTCAGCGCTCACGCACAAAGTCATGGAGCACAAATGTCAGAGCTGGATTTTTTGTTTGCAAGTTATAAGTTTTACATTTGAGATGAATTTTTTTTGTGCATTCTTTTTGGCACAAATCAGATTCCATACAGGATTCACTAAAAATAATCAACAAGTTTGCGTCACCATTTGGAATGCTGCGGATGCTTTGAGAATTAAGAATAGGCTTGCGCAACATTTTGAAAGATTCCGGATGCGCTAAAAAAAAAAAAAAAACATCTAGCAAGGTAGAGGTAGAAGTCTGAGACGGTCAAAAATTTAGTATAAAAAAAAAAACACAAAGGGGTACCCTTTATTATTTTTTTTTTGGGGTGAAAACTGTGACCTCCTCAGATCTTCTCCAAACCCACACCGTGTGTCAGGGAAGTCCTGACAAAGACAGTGGTGTGGTTATTTTCGCTCTACCATATCCCAAAGCTGAGATATGGAGACCTCTTCTAGTCCATAAAATGTATAACTGTATATATCAAGATGGGATTCCTATTTCCAGTCAAGCTAGGTAAACACATGAGTAGAGGGTAACCTTTAAGTTTTACGTTTGATGTTAATTTTTTTTTGTGCGATTCTTTTTGGCACCAATCAGGTTCCATACAGGATTCGCTAAAAATAAACAAGCTTGCGTCACCACTTGGATCGCTCCGGTTGCTACGAGAATTGAGAATAGTCTCGTGCAGCTTTTTGGAACCTTCAGCACATGCTAAAAATAAACAGCATGCTCACGTCATCATTTGGAACGCTCCGGTTTCTACAAGAATTAAGAACAGGTTTTGCAGCTTTTTGGAATCTTCAGGATGCGCTAAAAATAAACAGTAGGCTCACGCCACCCTTTTTAACGCTCCGGTTGCTACGAGAATTAAGAATTGGCTCTCGCAGCATTTTGGAATGTTACAGATGTGCTAAAAAAAAATAAAGATTAGGCTCACGCCTCTTTTGTAAATGCTCCATGTGCTGAGTGAAGTATAGAATAGGCTTGCACAGCTTTTTGGAACCTTCAGGATTCCAAGGATTATGGAATCAGATTTGTGCCAAATATGAAACGCTCCATGGCTTTAGTGTGTGAGTTCTGAGTTCTGCGTGTGCTCTCTGAGTTTTGTGCACAAGCAGCACGAGTTCTGTGCACGAGCTCTCTGAGTTTTGTACACTGGATCCTTGAGTTTTGCAAGCAGTTTTGGCAAAAAGCTCTCGTGTGGGCGGGTTTTCTCAGGGGTACCTTCCCATTGGCTAATGAGTTTTTGAGTGACAACTCAGTGCCCAAGGCATTTTGGACTACACATGCGTACACCTACTTGCAGCTCAGCAGCGGAGAGACAGGAAAGATTTTAACATTAAAGAGTGAACAACTTTACACACACAAATTCTCTTTGTACTTTACTGTTTTAAAACGATGAAATACCTGCAAACTTCGACAATCAATGCAGATATTGAGGTAATGTTCTGTCTAAAACAAAGCATTAAAGATTTTACTGTGAGTACAAACCTGTTTGTCCCTCATTACCAGATACTGATCTGAGGTAAATGCACACCGAGGTCTGTTTACTCAGGATGAACCAGAATAAATGAGCACTTATTTGTTTATTTGTAAATTATTATTCATGAGTGCTTGAGCCCCTGTTCAGAAACCTATTGTGTACTAACATAGTGGTTCTTCGCTTTTCCATAATCACTGTTAGATGG
This sequence comes from Hoplias malabaricus, assembly GCF_029633855.1. Classification (NCBI taxonomy): domain Eukaryota; kingdom Metazoa; phylum Chordata; class Actinopteri; order Characiformes; family Erythrinidae; genus Hoplias; species Hoplias malabaricus. The sequence continues at coordinate 1,927,771 of NC_089810.1, forward strand.
TTTAAATGCCCAAATTTTATTTTGAAGATCACAGTTTTGAACAAATGGCATATGTGCATTTTGTTACAGGAGGTCTCAGAGAAAAGAGAAACATCACAGACAAGAGTGTTCCTGCTCCTTTAATGAATACAAATTTGCTTAATATCTAGCTCACACATTACTTCCTGGAAAACACCAGATGTAAAGTTTGAACCACAATCTGATTGAATCTCACGAGGCAGCCCACACCGAGAAAAGAACTGAAACAAACACTCAATTATAGTTCTTGCCTTAATGTTTCTCGAGGGTACAGCCTCCGGAAATCTAGTACACACATCCAATATTGTGAACAGATACTTATAACCCTTTTTTGTCTTGTGCAAAGGTCCAACACAATCTATCGTCACTCGCAAAAATGGAGAGTACACAATGGTGCACAAGGCACTTTCTGATTTGGCTTACCGGCTAGCTGACAAGCATGACATGTCCGACAGTAGGAGATTACATCTCGATGCATCTTCGGCCAATAAAAATAACGCAAGACTCTCTCTTGGGCTTTACGAATACCCACATGCCCTGCCATGGGTGCTTCATGTGCCAAGCGCAACACTTTCAACCTAAAACTCTTCAGCAACACAATCTGCTCCACAACACTCCAATCTTCAACAGCAGGATGATAAGGAGGCCTCCACTTCCGCATAAGCACTCCCTGATGCATATAGAAGACCTCTGCCGACTCCTCTGTCTCCTCCCGTGTACCAGCCCCCTTACACAATGAGGCCAACTCAGGGTCCTCCTTGAGCTCCTTGATTAAGGTTTCCCTATTAAACTGAGCTGCATCTGATTAACCTAGTTTTCCAAAGAAGGTATCTCCAAGCTCAAATGCTGCCTCCTCCAGCCCTCTCTGTGGAACCACCCCCTTGGGGCGAGACTGGGCACGGGTAACGACACAGGTTGAAAACACCTCAGGATACTCCCTGGCCAAAGCCTCTGTTTCTGGTACCTCACATGGCATGTGACTAATTAAAGGGGTTACCGAAACTTGAACCCCAGCAAGATCATTCCCCAATAGCATAGAAACTCCAGGGACTGGTAATGATGGCACTACTGCTACATTAACATAGCCATTTACCAAGTTAGAGGTTAGGTACACTTTATGCAATGGCATGGCACCAAACAAACTTCCCACACCCTGAAGCAACACTGAAGAGTCATTGAAACTGGCTAATCACGAACCCCTTGTAACAACAAGGACTGAACTGCACCAGTGTCCCTGAAAATTTTAATTTTGGTTTCTGGCTCCCCAGAACCAATGGACACTGTACAGCAGGAGACAAACCCATCATACAGAGAGGGGGTTATTTCAGACTCAGGATCCACACAACTAATAGTCCTCTCTGAACCAACTACCAATGCCACAGATTTTGAAGAGTCAGTATAAGACCCACGTCTGCACTTCTGCAGAACTGGACAACCTGATTTTATATGGCCAGGTTTTCTACAATAATGGCAGATTATTTCTCCCGAGGGAGTAGAATTTACAGGTTTTTGAAGTTGACTATGAGGTTTAGAGCCAGATGGCCCTTCCCTATGACTTTTAGTCTCTGCTGATTTAACCTCTATATTAGCCTTTCTCCAACCACTGATCTCTCTTTCACTCTCGACTCCTTATGGGTAAATTCGTAAGTATCTGCCATCATAGCAGCCTTTTTAACTTCAGTCGCCCCATGCTCCTGAATGTACACTTCCTAAAGAACAGGTAGACTATTTTTAAACTGTTCCATAAGAACAAGCTGTTTTAAATCTGCAAAAGTATAAACTTCACATGCTTTCGTTCAAACACTGCCTCCTGCTGCCTAGCTACATCCAAATAGGTTTCCGCTAGCTTACGTCTAAGAGAACGGAATTTGTGCCTGTAAGTTTCTGGCACAACTTCATAGGCATTCTTCACTGCCGTTTTCACCGTGTCATACTCCATGGAGTGTGCAGAATTCAAAGCTGCATAAGCCTCCCGAGCTTTCCCCTACAGGACACTCTGAACCAAAACGGTCCAACAATTCTCCAGCCAAGCTAATTCCGTGGCTATATTCTCAAAGGCATCAAAAAACACATCTACCTCGTCTTCCTGAAATTTTGGCATTAGATGTAGACATTTGGATACATCAAACCGAGTCTCATGTCTGCGCTGTTGTTGACTCTCCATCTGCGAGAGTTTAACCTTCTCCAACTCAATCTTAGCTAACTCCAGCTCCCGCAAACTATCCTTCTCCTTCTCTCGCCTACCCTTCTCTGCTTGTTCCCTAGCCAATCTTGCCTCAATGATGGAGTCACTCAAACCTAGGGACTGAGCAAGGATCTACTATCTTAATTTTATTCAACTCTGAATCTACCTCAATCTCATAATATTCAGCAAGCTGGAGCAACTGAGGCTTCTTTAATTTTATCCAGTCCGTTGTCTGCAGATGGGCTTGGATAAAACTTTCCGGATCAAACTGAGACATTTTTGGGAAAAAATTAAAAAAATACCAAAAGCCCCCCAGCCGAAATGAGGACAGACCAGAGACCCCTAACTCTAAGGCTACTAAAATTCAAACACCAAGAGGTAACCTATATTCCCCTATTGGCCTAAAATCCCTAAGTACCACCAAAGTATGACTACAAAACTAAAAGTACTTGACAATTTTGGCCACCTTACCTCAAGTCCTCTCATAGGACTTCTGAAAGAACACATACAACTCAAGAAGCCCCAAGTAGGCCACAATTTCCAACAGGTATTTTTGAGTCAAATCAACACCACCAAATCAGATTTCCTGAGAACTCAACCAAACATACCCAATTACCAAAGGTCTAGACTGTATACAATCAAGCAACTCTGCAATCCAATACCCACCTTAGCAAACAGCTAACCTCAACAGAGCACAAAACTATCAAGTTACAATCACACAGCCAACAATTAGATCACGAAAATAAGGTGTTGAAATCTATTGTGATGAAATGAGAACTTGGGAGGGTTCACTCTTCTTACCTAAAGATCCTCGAAGAACCCAAGCGCTGACTCCATGGTCGACCAGCCCAAGCATGTAGAGATTATTCAAAAGGGTAGGTAGTAATCTGGAGGTGCAACAGTTTCCAGAGTGCTAGAGAAAAATCAGCGCCAAAACTTCCACCATCTTATATATATCCAAAACGACGCTCCGGTATCTGGCCTCCAAAACCAGAGGTCCTCCCCTTTAAAGGCTCCACTTCAAGATCTCAAGAAAAGTAAGACCCCCCCCCAGTGGCTGGAGTGTGTATTGTGGGAGTCAAGTGTCTATCCCAGTGCACCTAGTTTATAAGAATCTATATTCAACACCATTAACTCTATTGAGAGAAAATCCCAGTTACGAAAATAATCACACCCCTATGTAAGTCAAGGCCTCCTTAATCAACAACATTTTTATTTTGTCAATAAGGTCCATACCACACTTCTGACATATTTCATAAAATATCACCATTTAATATTCTAAACATGTACATAAACAAATGCATACATTTTCAAATGACCTTGCCTTTTCCCCACAGATATCAAATAGAAATCAGAAGAATATCTATTAAACATACCTGAAAACCTGATTTTGGTGGCCTTAAAAGTACACTTACCCTATAATATAGCGTGATTCATATATCAAAGTATATGATCACATTCTAAAGTTGTCATATTGAGAAACAATGATAGAAACATTTTACTTCTCAACCTCAAGTAGACTGTAAGTAATTATTCAAATTTCAAAATTTAACAACCTGGCTATTAGCTCAGACATTACATAATGTGGGTTAAAAGCTAAGTAGAACACTTGCTATTCATCATAATGACACGTTGGCTAGCTGCAGCAAACATTAGAAAAGTAAGCCTAATGCAATAAAAAGTTTTGATGACTTTGTTCACTTGAGATGGCTAAAGAAAAAAACACAAACTTCAAACAAAATGACTGTTACCAACCTGACATGGCGCGCGCTCCTCTGCTCTTTGGGGCTTGAAAACTCAAGAATCCGATAGCTGCTAATCACAACGTATTAGTTGACTGCACAAACTTCTTGTCACACAGCCCACAACACCAACTCACGTTTTTCAGAACAAATTCAAAAAAGCCACACCGAATTTCAGCTGTCTAAAATGCTTCATGAAGGCTGTGGTAAATTCAAAGACTGCCCATTACCACTGCTGCAATGCCCATTATCACAAGTGTCTGTGGTGCTGCATCAGCATTCATCTTCCATCAGTTCAACAATTTTTTTCCCCTCGTGTAAGACACCTCTGTGTTGATATCTTATGTGGAAAAAAAATAAATAAATACACACACACACACATTATATTAATTAATTATATTCTTATTGAAAGATGATACAGTAAACATATTAAAAATATTTCAGTGCAAATTTTCTGGTTCAACTTACAATGAACACTAATTATACAACTTTGCTATAAAAACTTTATCATGGAGGTAGTTTAGACCAGTTCTAAAAAAAATATCACTCAACACTAAACACACCCTTGTATTTACAGAAACTTTGAAAAAGCTAAACTTTTTAAGAAATATAATTCTGTTTAAAAATTTCTACAAAAAACAATAAACAAATTTCTTAAAATTGTGTTATTTGTGTTTGGTAGATTATTTCCTGGTTGTAACAATGCTTCTGGGCAATAAATCTTATACAGTTGGAAAGCCTGTTAAATGATGCCACATTTACCTTTTAAAGAGGCGCAACCCACATTCTCAGCTCTACTGCTCATCCCACAAATGCATGTTCCTTACAAATGTGGCACCGTTTAAAGGGGAAATTAACAGGCTTTCCAACGGTATGAGATAAACTGCCAAGAAGCATTGTTACAACAAAAAAAAATAATCTACCAAACACAAATTTCCTTACTTTTTGTGCTAAGTTTATTTTTATAAGATACTCTTTGCAGTTATTTGACATTATTTCATTTGAATTTTGCCAGTCTTTGCTTTCATTATTGTTTTTTGGATTTTGCTGATAAGGTCTTTTGCTTCTGGAATCTCTCCAGAGTCTGCTTCGTGGTTTGCTTGAGTTTTGACAGAAGTTTCAAGGGTGGGTGGGTCTTAGAAGACTACGTTCACCGTGAATCTCCTTTCGTCATCGATTTTGGACTTACAGGTGCTCTGAAACCTCCTCTGGGACCTAGCCACGCCCACCCCACCCCTAAATGGAACAAGCTTTTTTCCCCATACACAGCATCAGGTTAATTATCACTGTTCTGTATTAACCCTGTCATACTACCATAGCTACAGCTTTTTTAGTTAGCTTTCTAGTAACCGCCAACACGCTGTCTGTCACTGGGTTCTCTTGCCTGACCCGTGGAAGCTTTTTTCGCAGGACAAATTTGCCTGTTCTTTACCATGACCCTACTAATCTCTGTATTTTTTTGTTCCCTTTGTCTGGTTTTCTTTCTCCTGTCTCTCTCTCATGCTTTGAGATGTCCTGCTGCTCTCCAGGTGTTGCCCTGATCCAGCCCCTGTGTATCCTGTACAAGATCCTGGCCTTGTCTCATCTACACTATCATGCTTGGCCATGCTGTTTTACCTCAGATTAACTCTGCACCTACTTTTAATTCACACAGAATCCCTGATCACCTTCTCCTTCCTCAGACTCATACATCACTAATATACTACATTTACATTACTATAACCCCTTCATCTGTCATCATTTCACTTTTACTTCTGTTCTGTTCTCTGTTGTGTCTCCGGTGTGGACCCGAGGAGGATGGGTTCCCCGTATGAGTCTTGGTTCTTTCCAAGGTTTCTTCCTCATGTGCTGAGGGAGTTTTCCCTTGCCACTGTTGCCCCTGGCTTGCTCATAGGAGGCTTGGACCCGGATCTCTGTAAAGCTGCTTTGTGACGACTTTTTGTTGTGAAAAGCGCTATATAAATACAATTTGATTTGATTTGAATTAAATTTTAGTATTAAATAGCTGTTACAAACATTATAATAAATAGCTGAATGGTCTGAAGATATTGCAGATGCTCATATTTCTTCCCTATGTGTTTTTTCTCCATTCAGTTGACTAGAATTTTAAAAGGCTTATATTAGTGATTTGTGCAAAAATATGTATGGTCTTGCTTAATGTAATTATTATACTGTCTAGATAAAGTTTTATACAATTTCTTGTATTGTCAAATACGCTTTTTTTTCAACACAATATATATAGCAGGAAGTTTAAAAAAAAAACAGAAGTCTAAAAAAGTGCAGGAACATATGTTTGCAATCTGGAATAAAGAATACAAAACATAAATTAATTGTTATACTGACACAATTCCCAAAGTTAAAAGTCTGCATATTAAATACCAAACACAATGTTATTTTCAAAACACACACAGCATAGCAAAACTAGCACTAAATGTTAATCCCTATTTACAAGCACAATACTGGAGTTTTCTGTTCTTTTTTAAATGCTGAAGCAGTTACTTTTTGTTCTTGTTTCATCAGAAAATAACTGTCACTCTGTTTAAGGTGGAACAGGAGAACTTTTAACTGGATGCTAGCTAACATTAGCAGATGCTAACATACAAATATTCTGTAAAAAAAAATAAAAAAAATAAAATAACAATTAAAATTTAAGCAGTACATTTATTCGTAGATGTCTTTCAGTAACTGTAAAACATTTATTTAAATTATTTGCAATTTGCTAAGACACATGGAAGACCTTTACATCCTGAGGTAGTGATAGCTTACAACCCGGTCTCACACCTACTCGTGGTATAGTCACATATATAGGAGACTGCAATTCATGCTGAAAATATGCGATATGTCACGAATTGCAGACTACTATATCACGAGTAGGTGTGAGACCGGGTTGTAGCTTAACATTACTGGCTGATGTAACTTTGGTAACTGACAAAGCGACACATTTATGTTATGATTAAAACCAATATTTAACAAAAAATATATTCATTAAGCACATGTAAAATGTTGTATTCTAATCAAATGATATTTAAAAGAGACCGTAGCAAACTGGCTTCAATGGGAAAGCTCCATGGCTGGCGTTGCCAGCTCCCGCACGAGTTATGCACAGGGGCCATGTCTTCATTAATTCAGACTTATTATCCTGGATTTAAGTCCTTTATAGAGTATTTAGTTATTTTTTTATAACGTCTCTTCCTTACACATGTAAACAATCGTACACACACAAAAATGCGTGTATTTGTATAACTAAAAATGTGAGTCTGTAAACAAGTTTTAGTCCCCACACCGAGATTATATCCATCCACACACAGACAAAGAGAGAGTCCACCAGTTTCGCTACACTACACTTTGTTTGGGTTTTTATGTACTGTTTCTAATTCTATATTTTTGTTGTGATATCAGTTATAATTGAATATGTATTTTGTCTTGTTCACCAGTGATATTTTTCAGTTACTGTAGTTAAAACAGCATTTAACTAATCCTTACATATTCATGATAGGATTTACATCACACACTGTAGCTGACACGAAACATAAATCCTTTGTGAACATAGTCCCTACGTTTCATCTGAATTATTCATAACATAGTGAGCGAAGCACTGACCTATGGCTACGTTGAGCCCTACGTGAGCAGTGTGAAGACAGCAATATTAGTAAGCTGATCCCCATAGCAACTGGAAGTTAATTTTTCACAATAAAAAACCTCTGGTGTTTAGTACCTTAAAATTTGTAAACATGCATATTATTATATAACTTCATTCATAACATGCTCTAAAGCTTTTCATAATTTTATATCAAACAAACATCACTATTCTCTCACACTGTGTGTGACACATACTGAGATTTGACATTGATAAATTATGTGCATTCTTTTAATAGCATACTGCTAAACAATACAGTGTCAATACAAACCCATGGTGAAATTAACTTTCCAGATCCTCCTCTTTCTGTAAACATGTATATGTTAAAAGATACATTAAATTACTTATGTTTTATTTAATTATGTGTATCTACTTCTATATATACATTAAGAGAGGATAAATCTCCTTCAAAATGAAATTGAACAAAAAATTCTAAATTAAAAAAGGGTTTTTTCAGCAGTTCAGTGGTGGTTGAAGTGAGGGGTTTATATATATATATATATATATATATATATATATATATATGTGTGTGTGTGCGTGTGTGTGTGTGTGTGTGCGTGCTTTAAAACGTATTTATATATGCATAATGTTTATACAAAATCTCATAAAAAAAAAAACATGGTCAAATCCAACACGTTTAGAGACCAACGACATTCCATACACCTGGACCCCCATGACTACTGACGAAGAACACTCAGAAAAGTGACACTGAGCCTGCTGTGGGCCAACGCTGTTTTCTGACTGTGACTCTGAGCCGAGTGTAGTCAATTCACAAAAAACATTATAAGAACGCAGTACCAAAGCATGGCTCAATGTTGCATGTAGGTATTTGAGTATACACTAAGTAGGCTACGAGCTTATTGTTTTTAGTCCAATACATTTTATAAACTTGAATTCCTGTTTTTTTTTCTTTCATCTGTTTTAAATTATGCTCTAAACGTGTTGGATTCTCCGTGTTAACACGCAGCGTATAATTTCGTGTTAACACGTTAAGTTTGTGTATTTCGTGAATCATGATGCTTTACTGCCACCTACTGGTGTATGGCGTTATTGCTGAAACAACATAAAGCCTTAACTTACCAAATAACGGAAACAATTCCAGTGTTTAATGTTCTGAACAATGTTTATGAGATTTTGTATAAACATTATACAAACATAATATTTATATAAACATAAATACGTTTAAAAGCGCACACACACATATATATATATATACCCCTCACTTCAACCACCACTGAATTTACTGCTGAAAAAAGCCCTTTTTTAATTCAGATTTTTTTGTTCAATTTAATTTTGAAGGAGATTTATCCTCTCTTAACATATATAAGTACATACACATAATTAAATAACACATGAGTAAATTAATGTATCTTTACACATAGTATACATGTTTACAGAAAGAGGAGGATCTGGAAAGTTAATTTCACTATGGGTTTGTATTGACACTGTATTGTTTAGCAGTATGCTATTAAAAGAATGCACATAATTTATCAAAGTGAATGAATTACGCCTCAGTATGTGTCACACACAGTGTGAGTGAATAGTGATGTTTGTTTCTTATAAAATTATGAAAAGCTTTAGAGCATGTTATGAATGAAGTTATATAATAATATGCATGTTTACAAATTTTAAGGTACTAAACAACAGTTTTTTTTTATTGTGAAACATAAACAGCTTACTAGTATTGCTGTCTTCACACTGCTCATGTAGGGCTCAACGTAGCCACAGGTCAGTGCTTAGCTCACTATGTTATGAATAATTCAGATGAAACGTAGGGACTACGTTCACAAAGGATTTATGTTTCGTGTCAGCTACAGGGTGTGATGTAAATCCTATCATGAATATGTAAGTACGCCCGGATTTGAGGCCTCCCATTGGCGAAAACCTTAAGAAGCGTGTAAACGTGTCAATTTTGGTCACGTTATCACGACAAAATTTTACGTGTCAACACGCAAATTTTTAATAACGTGTTAACGAGCATGTGTTCACACGTTTAGAGCCCAACGCTGTTCTATAAGAGACCAACGCCATTCCATACACCTGGACCCCCATGACTGCTGACGAAGTGACACTGAGCATTACATTATCACTCACACTATACAGTGTAAAAAGAAAATTGCTTCAATTGGTAACAAGTAATTCAATTAAGTTTTTTCAATTTATTTTTTTAAGGTTAAACTTAAACAATTAAGTTGGATAAACTTAATTGAATTACTTGTTACCAATTGAAGCAATTCAATTAAGTTGGATCAACTGTTTTCTTTTTACAGTGTACTTAAAATACAGCTTACATTTAAATAATTTTAAAAGTGTTTTTTAGCATGTTATTTTAGTTTTGCAAATAGGAGTCAAATACCTTTACGCTACTCAGAAATTCAACTTGGTTAAAATAATAAATCTACATTGCACAAATGGAATATTTTAAAATTTTATTGTGAAAACCTCACAAACTTAGTTTTTCACAAAAACTTGTGCATTAAACATACTACAGATGCATCCCATCTCCTCCAAAGGCTGCCCTTCTACTCCTGTACAGTTTAAGGAGTTTTGGCACATGTGTCCAGTGCATCATGAAACTGACTCTTCAGGTTGATGGCAGTTATTCTACGAAACTCACTGCATATCTAGAGAGAGAGAGGAGTAAACAATAGAGAATACAGATTATCAGTCATTACGTACAGAGCCTGAACATTTCTAGACAAACACTGATTCAGTTGATAACAGTTATGCAGGGATCCAGACAAAAACCATCCCGTCATCCCAAGGCCAAAAAAATAGCCCACAGGAAAATTGCTCTTTTGGGACGCTTTCGTGACAAATGTTGTGCGCGATAAAACTTGTTGCCTTTAAATAACATTACTGTGGTTGGACAATGCTGTACGCTTCTTGGTTAATAAGTAAATAACTAAAAAAATAAGTAAATAATCCAAACAGCTGATGACTTCGCATTATAACAGTTTTGGAACTGTTCTGGGGAAAAAAAGTTAAGTATCATTTTAGACAAGTAAACTAGATTGGTTCACACTAGGTTTTGCAGTGTGAAACAATCCTACAAAAACTATAAAAAGAAAAATATGCTGAAATGGGCCAGAGTCACAAGTACAGCAAACAAACACTACTCACCTGACTCTCCAAGAACAGTGCTGGCCATCATTCTCGAACCAGACCAACCAGAGGTTCCTGCTCAACAAGCTCCTTCCACCGTAAAGAAAATGTTTGGACCCTTTTTATCTATCTCAGCCCTCATTGCCTTTCTCTCTTCTTCCAAGGAATCCTCACTCAGCCCTGCAGGGCTATATCGCAAACATCTTTATAATCACAAAGATCACATTTGAAGGTAGAACTTTGGTGACATGTAGATAATTTACTGTGACATTTTGAAAAACGACATATCAAGGAACACACACAATTGGAGTGAAAACAGGGCCAGCGTGTACCATGAAATCCATGGCGTACTCTGTGGTGCTTCAACCCAACGTCTGTGTCTTGGCTTGTGAAAGAGCAGATTTTGCACTTCATCTAATGTATCCCTTTTTTCCTTGAAAATGAAAACAATATTAGTGTTAGTATTGTCATTGTACACAATTATAGTTTGTAAATGCAATTACAGAACCACAAACTCTATGTAACGTTATTTAATGTTTTTGTAATTTATTTACCAAACACACACACATATATTACATTTAGCTAAATGTTTTGAGAAACAGACGATGTTAGGTATAGTGCTAGTGCTGTTAGACACCTACGAACTTCTCAAAAGCAAAACAAAAAACAAATAGTAGGTCTGATTCAGACAATACGGATATTTTTGTATCTTTGACGGCTTAATCTTGTAATAACACCCTGCTGCTTTCATATAAATGATATCAGACTAAAGGAGCGTTGTTGTAGTCAGCATCCTGAATTTTCCGTTCTACCTTAAACAGCTCAACAAACACCGAGGAGGCTCAATATAGCGTTACCTATTCCGGTATTTAAGGTGGAATGGAAAAAAGCCAGCCAACAAGATACATAACATTTTCAAAATAGAACATAAAGAAAGCGCTCAGGCTTGTTACAGCCTGCTTGAGTCTGTTACGTTGGGCATTTGATTAAATGAAACAAACGGCTCATATTCAAACTTTCCATGGCTCAGTCGAGTTGGCAAAGTTAGCTAATATAACAATGCCACGGCAATTTCCCTCACATATTCACGGCTTTAAGATAGTGTTAAAACTAGAAACGTAACTTTAAAATGCTTTGTGAACTATCACTAGTTATTTACCTCAATCTTGAATTTCTCCAAACTTCGAGCCACAACAAAGAGGAATCAACCGTCCTTCGCGCGTATTCCCGAACCTCCCACTGAGCATGCGCATGACTAGAACAGAGCATGCGCAGGTTTATCTTAATCAGCAACTTTTCCAAACAAATCTTCTCAACACATTTTTTATGTTGTGCCTACAGGTTGATCAGAACAATACATTTCGTGTTAGATGAACTATCACACAATTGAGTTCTATTCCCAACTCACTATTTCAATGTATAATCAACTAAATTTGAAGTTAGATTTTTTACAGTGCAGTCTGTTTTTTTTTTTAAGGTTTATTAAATGTTTGGTTATGGTGGGTAGCATACTTACTGTTTTATCCGAGTCACGTCGACCGTCGATGTTCGGAAGAAAAAGCGGGGCGCACCTGTTGTCGGTACCAGAGATCTGCCTCGCGCAAAGCTTACGTAATGACGTCAGACGTAAAGCTGCTTTAAACTTAATTGTTTCACGTAGTCTCAAAGTAAAAAGTTATTTTGAGATAAAATGTGTGACTTTTAAGTTAATTGAACTCATGAAAGTAAGTTGTAGGAACTAAGGCAAAAGAATTAATTGAGGTTAATGTAAATAAGTCTATAATAGGAACTACTGCCCAAATACACTTTTTAGAGTGTACAAATGAGTATGTGCAAGTGTGTAAAGCTCTGATATTTAAGTACCCTTTTCTGAAGGAAAATGAGGGGAATGGATGTGTGAGTTAATTCTAATAGTGAAAATTACTTTATTGTTGTTTTTATACTTGTTCTTGTATAATACAATTTGGAAACAGGTTATTTTCATTTTAAATGGCTTGGCCTGCTCTAAGTGTGTAGAATTACATGAGGTTTTGTAGTTACGGCTGGTAAAATGTAACGCGGATAAGCCCGTTGCAGTGGGCAGACAAGGTGCACTATATTCTGAAGCAACTTTGCGGTTGTATTTTTGGTTGTACACAAGGGACCAAAACTTGCTATATGTTGCTGAACAGCTTTTGATTTGCTCTACAACATTTCTTGTCGACTTTTCTTAGTAAGATAGGGATATCCAAACTCAGATATTTCTGTAATGGTAATTTTTATATGTCTCTGTTGAAAGAACTTGTCTGCTTGTTTGTCAGTATATTCATTTCTAATCGTCAACAGAGCTCAAAAACTAAGTGTATGTCAGGTCAGCTCGAGGTCAATGCTTTATTAGAACAAACCACATCTTGTATATCAAACTGAGATGTCTCTAAGGAAACTAAGCTTGCAGAAACATCGAGTGATTATCTTATGGTTATGACGTATAAACTACCTATATAAATATCTCTGTGAAAACATCTCCTTAGTCCACATTCACATAGTACTCTCTGCTATTGTATGTTGACCACCTTAAGGTTAAATAAACTACTTTCTGATTCCAAATGCTCTGTTAGATTTCAATTCTTAATACTTGTCCTTATTTTCTCCATCACAATTTCAAAAATACATATCAAATTCAAATGTGTACACAGTGCACATTTTAAAAAGCTTGTGACAATGATACATGTGTACGTTGAACGTTTTCAAACCCATGCCTTCTTTTTTGTACAAGACTCTGTGTATAATCAGTAATGTTGGAATTGAAATGTCCAAAATTGGAATAATCTGAAATATGTAACATGGAAAAGGTTAAGTACTAGCTGCCTGAGTACCATTTTCAAATGACCAATCATATGTTGCATTAACTTAATAAAAAATAAATAAAAACTACACTGACATACTACCATCTGGCCACAAATGGGAGTATGTGTCCACAATTCCATTTAGACCTAACAGGTGGTGGTGGGGTCTTAGGTCCGAAAGGCCATTTAGTCGAGAAAATAGCAGTTGCTTACCTCTTCGTAGTACCACACCATCCCAATCCACATATATGATACGCCGCTTGGTGGACCTTATCGGCCTAGCGCGCGGCGCACCCTAGACGATTTTTTTTGCAGAGCCCGGGGTCGGGTCCTGGGCACACGTGGTGGGAGCTAAAAATCCTCAAAGTTTGGGCCTTTTACCCGCAATTCTGCATCAATCCACCAGGTGGCTCCCGGAACGTCTCGATTCCAATATATTCCATTACATTCCATTACAGGCAAATATATTGGGATTGGGATGGCGTATATATTTATCATTCGTTGAAGTGTTTTGTAATGTTTTTAATACTTTTAACATGCCCAACATCCATAGACATTAACATTTTAAAGTGTTGGCTACTTTGATAAGGCAACACAAACGTCCTTTCACAAAGTTTCCAACTATCTTTGATATATTTATAATGCCAGTAAACCGACAAACACGTAACCACAGTGAGCCAGCCTGCCCTTCTGAAACTCTTGTCCGAACGCCTTACTTTCAAATTTTCAAGTTACCTAACGTTACTGCTGCATTACTTAAGGTGGAAGCGAAAAATGTAAAAGCTTCTGAGCGAACACCAGTCAGAATCCGAATGTTAAACAATACACCTGCATATAGTCAGCACAAAAAGATTGCTCACACATTAAAATCATGCCCAAGATAATGGAACGATGACGTTCAGAAGTAAGTTATAATCCAGCGTCAGGTAATTTAATGTGGAAGCGAAGAGTTGCAATAGAGCTTCTGGGCAACTTCAATGTTAAGAATCAGTAGTTTAAAATTATACAAGCACATACAGGTGCTGGTCATAAAATTTGAATGTATGCAAGACATGGGTTTCAGCTGTCATGTTCCTTATGCCAAGCCACTCTTGAACAAGAGACAGCGTCAGGAAAAAGGACTGGACTGCTCCTGAGTGGTCCAAAGTTATGTTCCCTGATTAAAGTAAATTAGATTAGATTAGATTCGACTTTATTGTCATTGTGCAGAGTACAAGTACAGGGCCAATGAAATGTAGTTAGCATCTAACCAGAAGTGCAATATATTACATTATTTACATAAAGTGCAGTAGTGATATTATAGTGATTTTCGTGCCCTGCCCAGGCAGCGTTTATGGTAGATGTCCTCGAAGGAACTTGAAACTGGACACCTGATCCACTGCAGTTCCGTTGATGTAAATGGGGGCGTGAGCTTGATTCCTAGTCCGTCTGAAGTCCATGATGATCGCCTTTGTTTTGAGCATGTTTAGTACTAGGTTATTGTTTTGGCACCACAAGGACAGATGCTGTACTTCATCCCGGTAGGGCGTTTCATTATTGTCTGTAATCAAGCCTATCACCATGGTGTCATCTGCGAATTTGACTATGGTGTTTGAACCATAGGCAGGTACACAGTCATGGGTGAAGAGAGAGTACAGAATCGGGCTAAGAACACAACCTTGTGGAACGCCAGTGTTCAAGGTGATGGTTGATGAATGAAGGTTGCCTAATCTAACAGATTGGGGTCTGTTAGACAGGAAGTCTAAAATCCAGTGGCAGAGTGATGTGCTGATACCCAGATGGTTGAGTTTGGATATCAGCATAGACGGAATCACTGTGTTGAATGCAGAACTAAAATCGATGAACAGCATACTCACCTATGAGTTTTGACAGTCCAGTTGGGTTAGTGCCGTGTGTAGTGCTGTTGAGATATCGTCCTCGGTGGATCTGTTGCTACGATAAGCAAACTGGTGTGGGTCCAGCGTAGCAGGCAGGCAGGATTTCAAGTGAGAAAGAACTAGTCTTTTAAAGCACTTGGAAATTATTGGGGTGAGTGCTACAGGTCGAAAGTCATTAAAGTCTGAAGCAGTAGAATGCCTAGGCACAGGCACAATGATGGCTGACTTAAAGATAGATGGTACAGCTGCCTGGGCAAGCGAAACATTAAAGATGTGAGCGAAGACACCCGCAAGTTCCACAGCACAAGCTCTTAGCACACGGCCAGGTACACCATCAGGGCCAGCTGCCTTCCGTGCATTCACTCTGCTCAGCATGCGACTGACATCCGAAGTGGAAAGTACAAGTGGGTTGTCGTCGGTGGAAGATTTATTGAAGATATCAATATCATCTGGTCGAAACGAGCGTAGAAGTTGTTCAGCTCATCAGGGACTGAAGCACTGTTGGTAGATGGAACAAAGCTAGTTGGTTTATAGTCAGTCAGGGCGTGTATTCCCTGCCACATACGCCGAGGGTCAGAGGAGGTAAAGTGCTCCTCAATCCGGCGTTTGTAGCAGTGCTTGGCTATAGCTATTAGTCTCTTCATATTGCCAGCAACCCCAGTGGGCGGTACAGAGGACTCTTGTACCCTGAGCGCTTGTTGATTTGTTTCAGGACAGAGTTAGTGTAGGTGTCCAAGTGGATGTGTGAGACTGTGGTGGCTCGGGCAGCATACTCACTCCAGTCGGTGTGCTGGAACTGTTGCTGAAGGAAGGAGTCAGCCCCATCCATCCAGATCTTTACAGTTCTGGTTGAAGGCTTAATCCTATGCATGACTGCAGTGTATTTGGGAAGCAGGAACAAAGAAAGATAATCGGACAGTCCAAGATGGGGGAGGGGTGTTGTTTTGAAGCTGGTTAAAGTCAAACCGATGCTGAATCCGGTGTTTGTGCGGTGAATGTTAATTTCCAAAAGTGTCTGTCTGTCGTAACTGTAGTTCGCAAGAGTTATTTGCGCAAGAAAACTGGAGATAGCTAAGTACAGAAGTATAACATCACTAAAACCGGTAAGACGCTGAGCCTCGCAGTGTGATCGCGATGCCATCTTGGTCCTGGGAGACCAAGGACCATTTCCTATGGAAATCAAGGTCCCAGAATCTGGAGGAAGAGAGGAGAGGCACAGAATCCACGTTGCTCGAGGTACCCTGCAAAGTTTCCACAGTCAGTGGAGTTTGGGGTCCCATGTCATCTGATGGTGTGGGTCCACTGTATTTTCTGAGGTCCAAGGTCAACGCAGCCGCCTACCAGGGAGATTTAGATTACTTTATGCTTCCTTATGCCTCCAAGCGAGGTGGGTTAGTGCAGTGTGTAGTGCTGTTGAGATAGCGTCCTCGGTGGATCTGTTGCTACGATAAGCAAACTGGTGTGGGTCCAGCGTAGCAGGCAGGCAGGATTTCAAGTGAGAAAGAACTAGTCTTTTAAAGCACTTGGAAATTATTGGGGTGAGTGAGGCACAAGCACAACGATGGCTGACTTAAAGATAGATGGTACAGCTACCTGGGCAAGCGAAACATTAAAGATGTGAGTGAAGACACCCGCAAGTTCCACATCACAAGCTCTTAGCACCCGGCCAGGTACACCATCAGGGCCAGCTACCTTCCATGCATTCACTCTGCTCAGCATGCGACTGACGTCCGAAGTGGAAAGTACAAGCTCGCACAAATCACTCAGAGAGAGCGGGCAGCATGCACAAAACACTCAGAGAGAGCGCGCAGTTTGCACAAAACACTCAGAGAGCGCGCAGATTGCACAAAACACTCAGCGAAAGCGCGCAGCACGCACAAAACCCTCAGCGAGAGCGCGCAGTTTGCACAAAACACACAGAGAGAGCGCAAAGCTCGCAAAAAAAAACTCAGAGAGAGCGCGCAGTTCGCACAAAACACTCATAGAGAGCGCGCAGTTTGCACAAAACACTCAGAGAGAGCGCGCAGCACTCACAAAATTTCTGTTGAAGCCATAGCATAACTCAATGGTGAGTCAAAAGCGGCAGAGGTTACTTTTTTTTAAAAAAACCGTGACCCAGGCAAAGCTCCATATTTGTAACAGCAAATGCAAAGCTGGTTAAGGCATAACTTTGTTGGGGTTAACCTTTTGTCTGAAGTGTCTTACATAACTTCAAGTCTTGTGTGAATGTGTTCACCGGAAAAATACTCCAACAGCGCTCCGTATAACATGGATAAAACAATTATTTACAACACATACCAAGTCGACGTTAACAGAGCACGTTTTATAAATAATATAGAAGACACGGGTTAGCCTTTTTTTTGTAAGCACAGGGCTGACATTTTATGAAACACACTTTACCTTGTGTGAGCACTATATCTACAATGTTTGAATCCATTTTTAAAAAAGGTTCTTCTTTTTTGCAGCTTGAACACAACTAAATCAGATGCAGTGGGCATGTAAATTTTGCAAATTTGTGTATGAAAGAAAGGGCAACTGCTTAGACATTACAGATACAGAAACATGGTGGTTACAGCCACCAGTGAAACGCATGTTGGAGCGCTGGCCAGCCCTTTTCAGAAAGCAGCAGGTATGGTAACAAATATGTAATTTATGTAAAATAAAACATACAATCATATTAACATGAACATATTACTTCTACAAGAGTAAATGTATTTTAATTTGTGTAATCTGTTAATGTGGTACAAATCGAATTATGGCTCTATGTGTGCTGTGTTTTTCCTAAAGGTTTTTGCTGAGTTCACAAGGGTGGCAAGTAAAGATCTTGAACAAGACTTTTTTGAGGCCTTGGACAGTCACACCCCACGATTCCTTGAGATCTTTAAATCCAGGAAAGGAATTATTGGCAGTACACTTGCAGACATTGTTGCCCAAGTTGAAATTAAGGTAAGGAATCTTTTTATTACAATTTGGAATGTTACTTTTATAAGAGTGATCCAGTCACCTCCTTAATGGAACACTAGATAATATTTTTTACCTTAATTTTTTAGCTTAATTACAGCTTAAAAATCATTGTGATGCTCCACTGATCTTAGCTAGTGTTCCTTTAAGGTTGGTTAGTTTTCCTGTAGACTTGTCATCATCAACTAATTCCAAACATGAGAACCAACATTTATTTGCCATGGAGCTGCACTATTTCCCGAAAACTATTAAAGACAAATCAGTTATTTTTGTGCTGTGTAATGTTTCTTTCATTTTTAATGGTTCTTTCTAAAACCATGGAGCCCAAAGACAGACAAGTTAAACAAAACAGCACAAACACCCAATAATATTTTTTTTAGCAGATGAATCCTGTTTTAATGGGATGGTAACATATATTATAGAACACAGACACCTATGTGTTTTAACTTATAATTTATCACACATTTGTCTCATGTTTATTTTTAGATATTTTGGTTTGTTTTTTCTTAACTTGTAGATCCAGGATATTACAGCAATGTGGACTGCTGTCCTTCGTTGTCTTCCAGGTTTATCTTGGAGATTAGGCAGTGAGTACTTCAAGGTCTGTTTTGTAAGTATTACATCAAATTGTATAATTAAAATTTACTTAGTGAAGACATGAAGGTTTTGCAATAATATATTTTTTCATTATATTTACCTTTTGTCTGCAGGATTCAGATACCATCACAGATTTCATTCAGGTTCCTGATGGGTTATTGACTGTTATACCTGAAGACAGCCAGCAACCAGGTCCAAATGCCATACACTTTGAGCCATCTAGCATTAATATCATACTGGAAGGTAACGTTATGGAGAACATTGAAAACCATGCTCAAGCTATTTGCCTGACATTTGAACTACTATAAAACCTTCATTTGGACTATCCCAAAAGACTGGAGAACACATTTGACTTGCTAAACCTGGGAGTAGGCAATCTGAGCCCAAAATAATTTAAGGGATTTCTAAGTTTCGATGGACCCAGCTTTACCCTCTTATTGATGTTAGGCTCTCATTTATATGGTTTGCACTTGCAAAATGTTCTTGTGTTGTTCATAATGTGTCAAAGCACTTAAATTTATTGTGCAAAACTTTAGCTTGGTTAAGTGCATTAAACATTATTGTACATTTTTGTTTATTACACAGACTGTGCCATTTGAGTCATTCAAGAATAAAGATTACTGGAGGTTTTCTTTTAAAAAATATTTTTAATTGACTTAAATGTGGAATTAATTTTATTTTTGGGTAACTTTATGTATTTAGATAGGCTGATGTGCTCTGTGATGTAATGGAATTTGATTAAAATAAACCAGAAGTACTACTGAATAATAATTCTTTGTTGTGCTTACTTTATTTTTCTAAGGCAATCGGTTTCCTAAATTCTATTAAGTAAACAGGACTCTTGTGGAATTATGTTAACTTGGGTAACATAAGTTGGCAGTACTTAAAAATGGCAACTTACATCTATGTACTACTTAATGTCAGAACAACTCATATCAATTAAGTAAATACAGTTGCGTTTTAAGTACACTTAAATGATAGACATTAAGTTAACATAACTTCAAAATAATAGTTATATTTACTTAACTATTTCAAGGCAACCGGATTCCTAAATTCCTTTAAGTAAGATCAACTTATCACATTTTACAGTGCAAAGAAAAACCTCAGCGAGAGCCCGCAGGACGTACAAAACACTCAGCGAGAGCCAGCAGTTTGCACAAAACACTCAGATCGCAAAGCTCGCAAGAAAAACCTCAGACAGATCGCACAGCACGCACAAGATACTCAGAGAGATCGCAAAGCAAAAAAAACCTCAGAGAGAGCGCACAGTTTGCACAAAACACACAGAGAGATCGCAAAGCTCGCAAAAAAACACAGAGATCGCAAAGCTCACAAAAAAACCTCAGACAGATCGCGCAGCACCCACAAAACACTCAGAGAGATCGCAAAGCTCACAAAAAAACCTCAGACAGATCGCGCAGCACCCACAAAACACTCAGAGAGATCACAAAGCTCGCAAGAAAAGCCTCAGAGAGATCGAGCAGCACGCAAAAAACACTCAGAGAGATTGCAAAGCTCATAAAAAAAACCTCAGAGAGATCGCGCAGCATGCACAAAACACACAGAGAGATCACAAAGCTCACAAAAAAAAAAAACATCAGAGAGATGGCGCAGCACGCACAAAACACACAGAGAGATCGCAAAGCTCACAAGAAAACCTCAGAGAGAGCGCGCAGCCCGCACAAAACACTCAGAGAGATCGCAAAGCTCACAAAAAAACCTCAGAGAGATCGCAAAGCTCGCAAGAAAAACCTCAGAGAGATCGCAAAGCTCACAAAAAAAAACTCAGACAGATCGCGCAGCACGCACAAAACACACAGAGAGATCGCAAAGCTCACAAGAAAAGCCTCAGACAGATCGCGCAGCATGCACAAAACACACAGAGAGATCGCAAAGCTCACAAGAAAAGCCTCAGAGAGATCGCAAAGCTCGCAAGAAAAACCTCAGACAGATCGCGCAGCATGCACAAAACCCACAGAGAGATCGCAAAGCTCGCAAAAAAAACCTCAGACAGATCGCGCAGCACGCACAAAACACTCAGAGAGATCGCAAATCTCATAAAAAAAACCTCAGAGAGATCGCGCAGCATGCACAAAACACACAGAGAGATCACAAAGCTCACAAAAAAAAACATCAGAGAGATAGAGAGATCGCAAAGCTCACAAGAAAACCTCAGAGAGAGCGCGCAGCCCGCACAAAACACTCAGAGAGATCGCAAAGCTCACAAAAAAACCTCAGAGAGATCGCAAAGCTCGCAAGAAAAACCTCAGAGAGATCGCAAAGCTTGCAAGAAAAACCTCAGACAGATCGCGCAGCATGCACAAAACACACAGAAAGATCGCAAAGCTCACAAGAAAAGCCTCAGAGAGATCGCAAAGCTCACAAAAAAACCTCAGAGAGATCGCAAAGCTCGCAAGAAAAACCTCAGAGAGATCGCGCAGCATGCACAAAACCCACAGAGAGATCGCAAAGCTCACAAAAAAAACTCAGAGAGAGCGCGCAGCACGCACAAGATACTCAGAGATCGCAAAGCTCACAAAAAAAAACCTCAGACAGATCGCGCAGCACGCACAAAACACACAGAGAGATCGCAAAGCTCACAAGAAAAGCCTCAGAGAGATCGCAAAGCTCACAAAAAAACCTGAGAGAGAGCGCGCAGCCCGCACAAAACACTCAGAGAGATCGCAAAGCTCACAAAAAAACCTCAGAGAGATCGCAAAGCTCGCAAGAAAAACCTCAGAGAGATCGCAAAGCTCGCAAGAAAAACCTCAGACAGATCGCGCAGCATGCACAAAACACACAGAGAGATCGCAAAGCTCACAAGAAAAGCCTCAGAGAGATCGCAAAGCTCACAAAAAAACCTCAGAGAGATCGCAAAGCTCGCAAGAAAAACCTCAGAGAGATCGCGCAGCACGCACAAAACACTCAGAGAGATCGCAAAGCTCGCAAAAAAAACCTCAGACAGAGCGCGCAGCACGCACAAGATACTCAGAGATCGCAAAGCTCGCAAAAAAAACCTCAGACAAATCGCGCAGCATGCACAAAACCCTCAGAGAGATCGCAAAGCTCACAAAAAAAAACTCAGACAGATCACGCAGCATGCACAAAACACACAGAGAGATCGCAAATCTCGCAAGAAAAGCCTCAGAGAGATCGCGCAGCAAGCACAAAACACACAGAGAGATCGCAAAGCTCACAAAAAAAACCTCAGAGAGATCGCAAAGCTCGCAAGAAACGCCTCAGAGAGATCGCGCAGCACGCACAAAACACACAGAGAGATCGCAAAGCTCGCAAAAAAACACAGAGATCGCAAAGCTCACAAAAAAACATCAGAGAGATGGCGCAGCACGCACAAAACACTCAGAGAGATCGCAAAGCTCACAAGAAAAGCCTCAGAGAGATCGAACAGCACGCACAAAACACACAGAGAGATTGCAAAGCTCACAAGAAAAGCCTCAGAGAGATCGCAAAGCTCACAAAAAAACCTCAGAGAGAGCGCGCAGCCCGCACAAAACACTCAGAGAGATCGCAAAGCTCACAAAAAAAACCTCAGAGAGATCGCAAAGCTCGCAAGAAAAACCTCAGAGAGATCGCAAAGCTCGCAAGAAAAACCTCAGACAGATCGCGCAGCATGCACAAAACACACAGAGAGATCGCAAAGCTCACAAGAAAAGCCTCAGAAAGATCGCAAAGCTCACAAAAAAAAACTCAGACAGATCGAGCAGCATGCACAAAACACACAGAGAGATCGCAAAGCTCACAAAAAAAAACCTCAGACAGATCGCGCAGCACGCACAAAACACACAGAGAGATCGCAAAGCTCACAAAAAAAAACTCAGATAGATCGCGCAGCACGCACAAAACACACAGAGATCGCAAAGCTCGCAAAAAAACCTCAGAGAGATCGCAAAGCTCGCAAGAAACGCCTCAGACAGATCGCGCAGCACCCACAAAACACTCAGAGAGATCGCAAAGCTCACAAAAAAACCTCAGACAGATCGCGCAGCACCCACAAAACACTCAGAGAGATCGCAAAGCTCGCAAGAAAAGCCTCAGAGAGATCGAGCAGCACCCACAAAACACTCAGAGAGATCGCAAATCTCATAAAAAAAAACCTCAGAGAGATCGCGCAGCATGCACAAAACACACAGAGAGATCACAAAGCTCACAAAAAAAAAACATCAGAGAGATGGCGCAGCATGCACAAAACACACAGAGAGATCGCAAAGCTCACAAGAAAACCTCAGAGAGAGCGCGCAGCCCGCACAAAACACTCAGAGAGATCGCAAAGCTCGCAAAAAAACACAGAGATCGCAAAGCTCACAAGAAAAGCCTCAGAGAGATCGAACAGCACGCACAAAACACACAGAGAGATTGCAAAGCTCACAAGAAAAGCCTCAGAGAGATCGCAAAGCTCACAAAAAAACCTCAGAGAGAGCGCGCAGCCCGCACAAAACACTCAGAGAGATCGCAAAGCTCACAAAAAAAACCTCAGAGAGATCGCAAAGCTCGCAAGAAAAACCTCAGAGAGATCGCAAAGCTCGCAAGAAAAACCTCAGACAGATCGCGCAGCATGCACAAAACACACAGAGAGATCGCAAAGCTCACAAGAAAAGCCTCAGAAAGATCGCAAAGCTCACAAAAAAAAACTCAGACAGATCGAGCAGCATGCACAAAACACACAGAGAGATCGCAAAGCTCACAAAAAAAAACCTCAGACAGATCGCGCAGCACGCACAAAACACACAGAGAGATCGCAAAGCTCACAAAAAAAAACTCAGATAGATCGCGCAGCACGCACAAAACACACAGAGATCGCAAAGCTCGCAAAAAAACCTCAGAGAGATCGCAAAGCTCGCAAGAAACGCCTCAGACAGATCGCGCAGCACCCACAAAACACTCAGAGAGATCGCAAAGCTCGCAAGAAAAGCCTCAGAGAGATCGAGCAGCACCCACAAAACACTCAGAGAGATCGCAAATCTCATAAAAAAAAACCTCAGAGAGATCGCGCAGCATGCACAAAACACACAGAGAGATCACAAAGCTCACAAAAAAAAAACATCAGAGAGATGGCGCAGCATGCACAAAACACACAGAGAGATCGCAAAGCTCACAAGAAAACCTCAGAGAGAGCGCGCAGCCCGCACAAAACACTCAGAGAGATCGCAAAGCTCACAAAAAAACCTCAGAGAGATCGCAAAGCTCGCAAGAAAAACCTCAGACAGATCGCGCAGCATGCACAAAACACACAGAAAGATCGCAAAGCTCACAAGAAAAGCCTCAGAGAGATCGCAAAGCTCACAAAAAAACCTCAGAGAGATCGCAAAGCTCGCAAGAAAAACCTCAGAGAGATCGCGCAGCATGCACAAAACCCACAGAGAGATCGCAAAGCTCACAAAAAAAACTCAGAGAGAGCGCGCAGCACGCACAAGATACTCAGAGATCGCAAAGCTCACAAAAAAAAACCTCAGACAGATCGCGCAGCACGCACAAAACACACAGAGAGATCGCAAAGCTCACAAGAAAAGCCTCAGAGAGATCGCAAAGCTCACAAAAAAACCTCAGAGAGAGCGCGCAGCCCGCACAAAACACTCAGAGAGATCGCAAAGCTCACAAAAAAACCTCAGAGAGATCGCAAAGCTCGCAAGAAAAACCTCAGAGAGATCGCAAAGCTCGCAAGAAAAACCTCAGACAGATCGCGCAGCATGCACAAAACACACAGAGAGATCGCAAAGCTCACAAGAAAAGCCTCAGAGAGATCGCAAAGCTCACAAAAAAACCTCAGAGAGATCGCAAAGCTCGCAAGAAAAACCTCAGACAAATCGCGCAGCATGCACAAAACCCTCAGAGAGATCGCAAAGCTCACAAAAAAAACTCAGACAGATCGAGCAGCATGCACAAAACACACAGAGAGATCGCACAGCTCACAAAAAAAACCTCAGACAGATCGCGCAGCACGCACAAAACACACAGAGAGATCGCAAATCTCACAAAAAAAACATCAGAGAGATGGCGCAGCATGCACAAAACACACAGAGATCGCAAAGCTCACAAAAAAAAACCTCAGACAGATCACGCAGCATGCACAATACATTCAGAGAGATCGCAAAGCTCACAAAAAAAAACTCAGACAGATCACGCAGCATGCACAAAACACACAGAGAGATCGCAAAGCTCGCAAGAAAAGCCTCAGAGAGATCGCGCAGCACGCACAAAACACACAGAGAGATCGCAAAGCTCGCAAAAGAACCTCAGAGAGATCGCAAAGCTCGCAAGAAACGCCTCAGAGAGATCGCGCAGCACGCACAAAACACACAGAGAGATCGCAAAGCTCGCAAAAAAACACAGAGATCGCAAAGCTCACAAAAAAACATCAGAGAGATGGCGCAGCACGCACAAAACACTCAGAGAGATCGCAAAGCTCACAAGAAAAGCCTCAGAGAGATCGAACAGCACGCACAAAACACACAGAGAGATTGCAAAGCTCACAAGAAAAGCCTCAGAGAGATCGCAAAGCTCACAAAAAAACCTCAGAGAGAGCGCGCAGCCCGCACAAAACACTCAGAGAGATCGCAAAGCTCACAAAAAAACCTCAGAGAGATCGCAAAGCTCGCAAGAAAAACCTCAGACAGATCGCAAAGCTCGCAAGAAAAACCTCAGACAGATCGCGCAGCATGCACAAAACACACAGAGAGATTGCAAAGCTCACAAAAAAAAAACATCAGAGAGATGGCGCAGCACGCACAAAACACTCAGAGAGATCGCAAAGCTCACAAAAAAAAAAACATCAGAGAGATGGCGCAGCACGCACAAAACACACAGAGAGATTGCAAAGCTCACAAGAAAAGCGTCAGAGAGATCGCAAAGCTCACAAAAAAACCTCAGACAGATCGCGCAGCATGCACAAAACACACAGAGAGATCGCAAAGCTCACAAGAAAAGCCTCAGAGAGATCGCAAAGCTCACAAAAAAACCTCAGAGAGAGCGGGCAGCACGCACAAGATACTCAGAGATCGCAAAGCTCACAAAAAAAAACCTCAGACAGATCGCGCAGCACGCACAAAACACTCAGAGAGATCGCAAAGCTCGCAAAAAAAACCTCAGACAGATCGCGCAGCACGCACAATACATTCAGAGAGATCGCAAAGCTCGCAAGAAAAGCCTCAGAGAGATCGAGCAGCACCCACAAAACACTCAGAGAGATCGCAAATCTCATAAAAAAAACCTCAGAGAGATCGCGCAGCATGCACAAAACACACAGAGAGATCACAAAGCTCACAAAAAAAAACATCAGAGAGATGGCGCAGCACGCACAAAACACTCAGAGAGATCGCAAAGCTCACAAAAAAAAACATCAGAGAGATGGCGCAGCACGCACAAAACACACAGAGAGATCGCAAAGCTCACAAAAAAACCTCAGAGAGAGCGCGCAGCCCGCACAAAACACTCAGAGAGATCGCAAAGCTCACAAAAAAACCTCAGAGAGATCGCAAAGCTCGCAAGAAAAACCTCAGAGAGATCGCAAAGCTCGCAAGAAAAACCTCAGACAGATCGCGCAGCATGCACAAAACACACAGAGAGATCGCAAAGCTCACAAGAAAAGCCTCAGAGAGATCGCAAAGCTCACAAAAAAACCTCAGAGAGATCGCAAAGCTCGCAAGAAAAACTCAGAGAGAGCGCGCAGCACGCACAAGATACTCAGAGAGATCGCAAAGCTCGCAAAAAAAACCTCAGACAAATCGCGCAGCATGCACAAAACCCTCAGAGAGATCGCAAAGCTCACAAAAAAAAACTCAGACAGATCGAGCAGCATGCACAAAACACACAGAGAGATCGCAAAGCTCACAAAAAAAACCTCAGACAGATCGCGCAGCATGCACAAAACACAGAGAGATCGCAAAGCTCGCAAAAGAACCTCAGAGAGATCGCAAAGCTCGCAAGAAACGCCTCAGAGAGATCGCGCAGCACGCACAAAAGACACAGAGAGATCGCAAAGCTCGCAAAAAAACACTCAGAGAGATCGCAAAGCTCACAAAAAAACCTCAGACAGATCGCGCAGCACCCACAAAACACTCAGAGAGATCGCAAGAAAAGCCTCAGAGAGATCGAACATCACGCAAAAAACACTCAGAGAGATCGCAAAGCTCACAAAAAAAAAAACATCAGAGAGATGGCGCAGCACGCACAAAACACTCAGAGAGATCGCAAAGCTCACAAGAAAACCTCAGAGAGATCTCGCAGCACGCACAAAACACACAGAGAGATCGCAAAGCTCACAAAAAAAACCTCAGACAGATCGCGCAGCACGCACAAAACACACAGAGAGATCACAAAGCTCACAAAAAAAACATCAGAGAGATGGCGCAGCATGCACAAAACACAGAGAGATTGCAAAGCTCACAAAAAAAAAACATCAGAGAGATGGCGCAGCACGCACAAAACACTCAGAGAGATCGCAAAGCTCACAAAAAAAAAAACATCAGAGAGATGGCGCAGCACGCACAAAACACACAGAGAGAGTGTAAAGCTCACAAGAAAAGCCTCAGAGAGATCGCAAAGCTCACAAAAAAACCTCAGAGAGATCGCAAAACTCGCAAGAAAAACCTCAGAGATCGCAAAGCTCGCAAGAAAAACCTCAGACAGATCGCGCAGCATGCACAAAACACACAGAGAGATCGCGCAGCATGCACAAAACCCACAGAGAGATCGCAAAGCTCACAAAAAAAACTCAGAGAGAGCGCGCAGCACGCACAAAACACTCAGAGAGATCGCAAAGCTCGCAAAAAAAACCTCAGACAGATCGCGCAGCACGCACAAAACACACAGAGAGATCGCAAAGCTCTCAAAAGAACCTCAGAGAGATCGCAAAGCTCGCAAGAAACGCCTCAGAGAGATCGCGCAGCACGCACAAAACACACAGAGAGATCGCAAAGCTCGCAAAAAAACACAGAGATCGCAAAGCTCACAAAAAAACATCAGAGAGATGGCGCAGCACGCACAAAACACTCAGAGAGATCGCAAAGCTCACAAGAAAAGCCTCAGAGAGATCGAACAGCACGCACAAAACACACAGAGAGATTGCAAAGCTCACAAGAAAAGCCTCAGAGAGATCGCAAAGCTCACAAAAAAACCTCAGAGAGAGCGCGCAGCCCGCACAAAACACTCAGAGAGATCGCAAAGCTCACAAAAAACCTCAGAGAGATCGCAAAGCTCGCAAGAAAAACCTCAGACAGATCGCAAAGCTCGCAAGAAAAACCTCAGACAGATCGCGCAGCATGCACAAAACACACAGAGAGATTGCAAAGCTCACAAAAAAAAAACATCAGAGAGATGGCGCAGCACGCACAAAACACTCAGAGAGATCGCAAAGCTCACAAAAAAAAAAACATCAGAGAGATGGCGCAGCACGCACAAAACACACAGAGAGATTGCAAAGCTCACAAGAAAAGCGTCAGAGAGATCGCAAAGCTCACAAAAAAACCTCAGACAGATCGCGCAGCATGCACAAAACACACAGAGAGATCGCAAAGCTCACAAGAAAAGCCTCAGAGAGATCGCAAAGCTCACAAAAAAACCTCAGAGAGAGCGGGCAGCACGCACAAGATACTCAGAGATCGCAAAGCTCACAAAAAAAAACCTCAGACAGATCGCGCAGCACGCACAAAACACTCAGAGAGATCGCAAAGCTCGCAAAAAAAACCTCAGACAGATCGCGCAGCACGCACAATACATTCAGAGAGATCGCAAAGCTCGCAAGAAAAGCCTCAGAGAGATCGAGCAGCACCCACAAAACACTCAGAGAGATCGCAAATCTCATAAAAAAAACCTCAGAGAGATCGCGCAGCATGCACAAAACACACAGAGAGATCACAAAGCTCACAAAAAAAAACATCAGAGAGATGGCGCAGCACGCACAAAACACTCAGAGAGATCGCAAAGCTCACAAAAAAAAACATCAGAGAGATGGCGCAGCACGCACAAAACACACAGAGAGATCGCAAAGCTCACAAAAAAACCTCAGAGAGAGCGCGCAGCCCGCACAAAACACTCAGAGAGATCGCAAAGCTCACAAAAAAACCTCAGAGAGATCGCAAAGCTCGCAAGAAAAACCTCAGAGAGATCGCAAAGCTCGCAAGAAAAACCTCAGACAGATCGCGCAGCATGCACAAAACACACAGAGAGATCGCAAAGCTCACAAGAAAAGCCTCAGAGAGATCGCAAAGCTCACAAAAAAACCTCAGAGAGATCGCAAAGCTCGCAAGAAAAACTCAGAGAGAGCGCGCAGCACGCACAAGATACTCAGAGAGATCGCAAAGCTCGCAAAAAAAACCTCAGACAAATCGCGCAGCATGCACAAAACCCTCAGAGAGATCGCAAAGCTCACAAAAAAAAACTCAGACAGATCGAGCAGCATGCACAAAACACACAGAGAGATCGCAAAGCTCACAAAAAAAAACCTCAGACAGATCGCGCAGCATGCACAAAACACAGAGAGATCGCAAAGCTCGCAAAAGAACCTCAGAGAGATCGCAAAGCTCGCAAGAAACGCCTCAGAGAGATCGCGCAGCACGCACAAAAGACACAGAGAGATCGCAAAGCTCGCAAAAAAACACTCAGAGAGATCGCAAAGCTCACAAAAAAACCTCAGACAGATCGCGCAGCACCCACAAAACACTCAGAGAGATCGCAAGAAAAGCCTCAGAGAGATCGAACATCACGCAAAAAACACTCAGAGAGATCGCAAAGCTCACAAAAAAAAAAACATCAGAGAGATGGCGCAGCACGCACAAAACACTCAGAGAGATCGCAAAGCTCACAAGAAAACCTCAGAGAGATCTCGCAGCACGCACAAAACACACAGAGAGATCGCAAAGCTCACAAAAAAAACCTCAGACAGATCGCGCAGCACGCACAAAACACACAGAGAGATCACAAAGCTCACAAAAAAAACATCAGAGAGATGGCGCAGCATGCACAAAACACAGAGAGATTGCAAAGCTCACAAAAAAAAAACATCAGAGAGATGGCGCAGCACGCACAAAACACTCAGAGAGATCGCAAAGCTCACAAAAAAAAAAACATCAGAGAGATGGCGCAGCACGCACAAAACACACAGAGAGAGTGCAAAGCTCACAAGAAAAGCCTCAGAGAGATCGCAAAGCTCACAAAAAAACCTCAGAGAGATCGCAAAACTCGCAAGAAAAACCTCAGAGATCGCAAAGCTCGCAAGAAAAACCTCAGACAGATCGCGCAGCATGCACAAAACACACAGAGAGATCGCGCAGCATGCACAAAACCCACAGAGAGATCGCAAAGCTCACAAAAAAAACTCAGAGAGAGCGCGCAGCACGCACAAAACACTCAGAGAGATCGCAAAGCTCGCAAAAAAAACCTCAGACAGATCGCGCAGCACGCACAAAACACACAGAGAGATCGCAAAGCTCTCAAAAGAACCTCAGAGAGATCGCAAAGCTCGCAAGAAACGCCTCAGAGAGATCGCGCAGCACGCACAAAACACACAGAGAGATCGCAAAGCTCGCAAAAAAACACAGAGATCGCAAAGCTCACAAAAAAACATCAGAGAGATGGCGCAGCACGCACAAAACACTCAGAGAGATCGCAAAGCTCACAAGAAAAGCCTCAGAGAGATCGAACAGCACGCACAAAACACACAGAGAGATTGCAAAGCTCACAAGAAAAGCCTCAGAGAGATCGCAAAGCTCACAAAAAAACCTCAGAGAGAGCGCGCAGCCCGCACAAAACACTCAGAGAGATCGCAAAGCTCACAAAAAACCTCAGAGAGATCGCAAAGCTCGCAAGAAAAACCTCAGACAGATCGCAAAGCTCGCAAGAAAAACCTCAGACAGATCGCGCAGCATGCACAAAACACACAGAGAGATTGCAAAGCTCACAAAAAAAAAACATCAGAGAGATGGCGCAGCACGCACAAAACACTCAGAGAGATCGCAAAGCTCACAAAAAAAAAAACATCAGAGAGATGGCGCAGCACGCACAAAACACACAGAGAGATTGCAAAGCTCACAAGAAAAGCCTCAGAGAGATCGCAAAGCTCACAAAAAAACCTCAGAGAGATCGCAAAGCTCGCAAGAAAAACCTCAGAGAGATCGCAAAGCTCGCAAGAAAAACCTCAGACAGATCGCGCAGCATGCACAAAACACACAGAGAGATCGCAAAGCTCACAAGAAAAGCCTCAGAGAGATCGCAAAGCTCACAAAAAAACCTCAGAGAGAGCGCGCAGCACGCACAAGATACTCAGAGATCGCAAAGCTCACAAAAAAAAACCTCAGACAGATCGCGCAGCACGCACAATACATTCAGAGAGATCGCAAAGCTCGCAAGAAAAGCCTCAGAGAGATCGAGCAGCACCCACAAAACACTCAGAGAGATCGCAAATCTCATAAAAAACACCTCAGAGAGATCGCGCAGCATGCACAAAACACACAGAGAGATCACAAAGCTCACAAAAAAAAACATCAGAGAGATGGCGCAGCACGCACAAAACACTCAGAGAGATCGCAAAGCTCACAAAAAAAAACATCAGAGAGATGGCGCAGCACGCACAAAACACACAGAGAGATCGCAAAGCTCACAAAAAAACCTCAGAGAGAGCGCAGCCCGCACAAAACACTCAGAGAGATCGCAAAGCTCACAAAAAAACCTCAGAGAGATCGCAAAGCTCGCAAGAAAAACCTCAGACAGATCGCAAAGCTCGCAAGAAAAACCTCAGAGAGATCGCGCAGCATGCACAAAACCCACAGAGAGATCGCAAAGCTCACAAAAAAAACTCAGAGAGAGCGCGCAGCACGCACAAGATACTCAGAGATCGCAAAGAGATCGCAAAGCTCACAAAAAAACCTCAGAGAGAGCGCGCAGCCCGCACAAAACACTCAGAGAGATCGCAAAGCTCACAAAAAAACCTCAGAGAGATCGCAAAGCTCGCAAGAAAAACCTCAGAGAGATCGCAAAGCTCGCAAGAAAAACCTCAGACAGATCGCGCAGCATGCACAAAACACACAGAGAGATCGCAAAGCTCACAAGAAAAGCCTCAGAGAGATCGCAAAGCTCACAAAAAAACCTCAGAGAGATCGCAAAGCTCGCAAGAAAAACCTCAGACAAATCGCGCAGCATGCACAAAACCCTCAGAGAGATCGCAAAGCTCACAAAAAAAAACTCAGACAGATCGAGCAGCATGCACAAAACACACAGAGAGATCGCAAAGCTCACAAAAAAAACCTCAGACAGATCGCGCAGCACGCACAAAACACACAGAGAGGTCGCAAATCTCACAAAAAAAACATCAGAGAGATGGCGCAGCATGCACAAAACACACAGAGATCGCAAAGCTCACAAAAAAAAACCTCAGACAGATCACGCAGCATGCACAAAACACACAGAGAGATCGCAAAGCTCGCAAGAAAAGCCTCAGAGAGATCGCGCAGCCCGCACAAAACACACAGAGAGATCGCAAAGCTCGCAAAAAAACACAGAGATCGCAAAGCTCACAAAAAAACATCAGAGACATGGCGCAGCACGCACAAAACACTCAGAGAGATCGCAAAGCTCACAAGAAAAGCCTCAGAGAGATCGAACAGCACGCACAAAACACACAGAGAGATTGCAAAGCTCACAAGAAAAGCCTCAGAGAGATCGCAAAGCTCACAAAAAAACCTCAGAGAGAGCGCGCAGCCCGCACAAAACACTCAGAGAGATCGCAAAGCTCACAAAAAAACCTCAGAGAGATCGCAAAGCTCGCAAGAAAAACCTCAGACAGATCACGCAGCATGCACAAAACACACAGAGAGATCGCAAAGCTCACAAGAAAAGCCTCAGAAAGATCGCAAAGCTCACAAAAAAACCTCAGAGAGATCGCAAAGCTCACAAGAAAAACCTCAGAGAGATCGCGCAGCATGCACAAAACCCACAGAGAGATCGCAAAGCTCACAAAAAAAACTGAGAGAGAGCGCGCAGCACGCACAAGATACTCAGAGATCGCAAAGCTCACAAAAAAAAACCTCAGATAGATCGCGCAGCACGCACAAAACACTCAGAGAGATCGCAAAAAAAACCTCAGACAGATCGCGCAGCACGCACAAAACATTCCGAGAGATCGCAAAGCTCACAAAAAAAACCTCAGACAGATCGCAGCATGCACAAAACACACAGAGAGATCGCAAAGCTCACAAAAAAAACTCAGACAGATCGCGCAGCATGCACAAAACACACAGAGATCGCAAAGCTCACAAAAAAAAACCTCAGACAGATCACGCAGCATGCACAATACATTCAGAGAGATCGCAAAGCTCACAAAAAAAAACTCAGACAGATCGCGCAGCACGCACAAAACACACAGAGAGATCGCGCAGCATGCACAAGATACTCAGAGAGATCGCAAAGCTCACAAAAAAAACCTCAGACAGATCGCGTAGCACGCACAAAACACACAGAGATCGCAAAGCTCGCAAGAAAAGCCTCAGAGAGATGGCAAAGCTCACAAAAAAACCTCAGAGAGAGCGCGCAGCATGCACAAAACACTCAGAGAGATCGCAAAGCTCGCAAGAAAAGCCTCAGAGAGATCGCAAAGCTCACAAAAAAACCTCAGAGAGATCGCAAAGCTCGCAAGAAAAACCTCAGAGAGATCGCGCAGCGCACACAAAACACACAGAGACATCGCAAAGCTCACAAAAAAAACCTCAGACAGATCTCGCAGCATGCACAAAACACTCAAAGAGATCGCAAAGCTCGCAAGAAAAGCCTCAGAGATCTCGCAGCAGGCACAAAATACTCAAAGTCAAAGTTTTCGAAATTGGATCCCACTTCCAATTTATTTTACTATATTGGAATATATTGGAAGTGGTATCCCATTTCCAGTTTATTTGACTTGGCTGAAATAGACTGGAATTGGGATCCCACTTCCAATTCATTTCAGCCAAGTCATGTACGTGTTTCATGGGATCCCACTTCCAATTTATTTCAGCCAAGTCATGTACATGTTCCATGGGATCCCACTTCCAATTTATCTGACTTGAATGAAATCAATTGGAAATGGGATAGTGAGATTGGGTCCAAAATTGGTCCCAATTTGTCAAAATTGACCCCAATTTGACTTGGTTAGAATAGATTGGAAGTGGGATCCCACTTCCATTCTATTTGATTTGACTGGAATAAATTGGAAGTGAGATAGGGTCCCAATTTGTCAATATAGGCCTCAGTTCTGGCCCCAAAAATCAAAGATTTCCAAATTCCAAATAGTAAAATAAATTGGAAGTGGGATCCCACTTCCAGTTTATTTGATTTGACTGGAATAGATTGGAAGTAAGATCCCACTTGCAATTTATTTGACTTGGTTAGAATAGATTGGAAGTGGGCAAACAAAGGAAAACATTTTTCATGAATAAATTTGCTGAACATAACATACTACGCAAGATCCCAGTGACCCCATCTTCTGATATGTTGTTTGGGGGACTCAGATGATTCAGTACTCGACGCCGTGAAGTCGGTAGACCCCCCCAAGCTCAGTTTCTGGACATCCCACTCCCAATTTATTCCCATTCAAATTTCATTCATGGGTTTTGGACACCCCTTAAAAGGGTCCGAATGACCCCAAATGTTAATATGTTTATTGTGCACACCCCACGAGACAGCCTGTGAAGTTGTGTAAGCCTAACTTCAAGTCAAATATATTGGGAGTGGGATCGGTCAGTTCCGAGTCTGACGTCCCACTTCCAATCTATTGCATTCAATTAAAATACATTGGGAGTCGGATCGGTCAGTTCCGAGTCCGACGTCCCACTTCCAATCTATTGCATTCAATTCAAATACATTGGGAGTGGAATCGGTCACTTCCGAGTCTGCCGTCCCACTTCCAATCTATTGCATTCAATTCAAATACATTGGGAGTGGGATCGGTCACTTCCGGGTCCGACGTCCCACTTCCAATCTATTGCATTCAATTCAAATACATTGGGAATGGGATCAGTCAGTTCCGTGTCCGACGTCCCACTTCCAATCTATTGCATTCAATTAAAATACATTGGGAATGGGATGTCCGACGTCTGCGCCAGACTTGACTAACCCCACCCACCAGCACAAACCAGGCAAGTAGATTACACAGCGAACAGGTAAGTGATTTTAAGGATACACTTACAGATAATGGCCATTTGTTTGCCCATAGTAAGGGTGTATGTACAAAGCTTGCTCTA
The DNA here is from genome assembly GCF_029633855.1 of Hoplias malabaricus. Lineage (NCBI taxonomy): Eukaryota > Metazoa > Chordata > Actinopteri > Characiformes > Erythrinidae > Hoplias > Hoplias malabaricus. The sequence continues at coordinate 1,962,938 of NC_089810.1, forward strand.
AGGAATATAAACATTTGTTACAGTATCAAGACTGTCTGTCAGTCTGAAATGATGAATATTTAGCACTAAATCAAGCCACTCCTACAGGCTATAAATATGTACACAGCCCCAGACTGACGGGCAAAGGGGGTGGATTATGTATAATTTACAAAAATAATTTAATTATTAACCAAAAACATGGTTACAACTTTACTTCCTTTGAAATTATGTACATTAACATAATTAACCCCGCCACAAATAAGAACACAATCTCCTTATTAAACATTTATAGACCACCAGGGCCATATTCAGAATTTATAAAAGAATTTGGTGAACTAGCTGCTAATTTAGCAGTGTCCTGTGATACGTTAATAATTGTAGGAGACTTTAACATTCATTTTGAGAAAAGTGATGATCCCCTAAAAAAGAACATTCACATAAATCATAGATACTGTTGGTTTCACACAAAATGTATCAGGTCCTACTCATTATTGTAATCACACACTAGACTTGGTTTTGACCCTGGGCACGAACATAAAAAACTTAAATATTCTCCCGCAGTCTTAGACCACTACATAATTTCGTATGAATAGTTTAGATATAAAAAAAAATGTACATGCCCACATTACTATATAAAGCGCTCACTAACCCCATCTACTTCCCCTAAATTTACTGAAAACATCACTGATTTATTGACCTCAGTCAGTAGTCCAGCGGACCCACTGGAGCTGGACAGACTAATGGACTACTTAGATAACACACTTTGATCAACTTTAGATAGTGTAGCACCACTTAAGCGTAAAAAGCTACGACAGAAAAAACTCGCTCCCTGGTATAATGAAGAAACACTCACCTTAAAACAAACCGTAAGGAAATTAGAGCGGAAATGGCGGTCGACTAAACTGGAAGTATTTCACTGTGCCTGGAAAAACAGCCTTATCGAATTTAGAAGGGCGCTCGTCAATGCACGTTCAGCACATCTGGCCTCACTGATTGAAAATAATAAAGACAATCCTAGAGCACTCTTTAATGTAATCTCTAAACTTACAAACAATCGGGCAGCTACTGATACACAGATCCCAGCTGTTCACACCAGCAATGCTTTTATGGACTTTTTTAACAATAAGATTGAACATATTAGACAAACAATATACTAAATCCAGCCTGTCTGTCATCTGGTGTGGATGATATAGAACAAAACAGAGAAGGACGACTAGAGGACTTTGACCCACTACCACAGCTAGAATTGGATTGACCTGTTTGTATGACCTGCACACTTGATGCAATACCAACAAAACTATTTAAAGAAGTATTACCAGTCATAATCAATCCCCTTTTAACAATCATAAATTCGTCCCTTATACTGTATGTGATCACGTACACAAAGCATTTAAACTAGCAGTTATTAAACCCCTGATCAAGAAACCGAATCTTGATCCTAGTGTACTATCCAATTACAGACCTTCTCTTCATATTTAAGATCTTAGAAAAAGTTGTGGTCCAACAACTTCCCTCATACTTGCATAAGAATAACATATATAAAAAATTTCAATCTGGTTTTAGGCCACACCATAGCACCGAAACGGCTTTAGTTAAGATAGCAAACAACCTTCTTCTCACCTCTGATCGAGGCTGCGTATCCATGCTAGTTCTACTCGACCTCAGTGCAGCTTTTGATACAAGTGATCATACTATTCTGCTAGAAAGATTAAAAAACATGGTTGGAATAACAGGAACGGCCCTATCATGGTTTAAGTCTTATCTCAAGGATCGCTACCAGTTTGTAAAAGTAAATAATGTTTCTTCTTTGTAAGAAAAAAATGAGATCTGGAATTTCCCAAGGCTCCATTCTAGGACCTTTACTATTCATATTATAAATGCTGCCACTGGGCAGAGTTATTAGCAGGCATGGCATTACCTTCCACAGTTACACAGATGACACACAGTTATACATATCAGCCAAACCAGATGACAAACCTACACTAAAGAAAATGGAGGACTGTGTTAAAGAAGTGAAGCATTGGATGTCATACAATTTCCTTCTGCTAAACAGCGACAAAACCGAGGTTCTCCTTCTAGGTCCAAAACCTGTTATAAATAAGGTATCAGACTTAATACATAATTTTGACTTCCCTGTTCTCCCTAGCTCATCAGCTAAAAATCTGGGTGCCATAATTGATTCAGATCTATCATCATGATCAGCATATAGGTAAAATTACAAAAACAGCTTTCCTACATCTTCGGAACCTCGCTAAGTTAAGAAATTCCTTATCCCACCCAGATGCAGAAAAATTTGTTCACGCTTTTATTACATCAAGATTAGATCATTGCAATGCACTTTTATCAGAATGCTCCAGCAGAAACTTGAGTAAACTCTTTCTCCTACAAAGCCCCTTGGCTCTGGAACAATCTTCCAGCTAGTGTCCGGGACGCAGACACAGTCACTATGTTTAAGTCTAGGCTCAAAACACACTTGTTGAGTTTAGCCTTTGGCAACTAACCTCTGTCTAGTTTAAGGTTGTCATTTCAGGAACTCATGGACATGGGGAATCAGGGTAAACGCGGATGATGTGCTCACAATTTCTCTTTTTTGGAGCTGAAAGACGTCCTTGCCTGAGCTCCTTCTGGTTTCCCTCCTCCCAGTCTGTTACAGTCAGATCCGTCACATGCTCTTTTTCTCTGCTGCACTCAACTAAACTAACCGCTTCCCTTTACTGTTTTCTGAGAAAATGGTGGCCCACTGATGGAAGATTGTTTGCTGGATTCTCCTGCGGCCCAGACCAGACCAGACCAGCTGCTCACCTCCATCTACTGCTGCCAGCCTCTGACCACTCACCATGATCAACTACACTGAAGTAGAAATGGACTCAGATTAGCAACATTGACTGATTCTTCCAAATCTGATGCACTATTATTATGCCCCAAGATTGATGTCACTATTATGATTATTATCATTATTATTATTATTATGTAGCATAATGACAATTCATTGGTGATCATTTAAAATTCAATCTATAGTTTGATCAGAGGAGGATGGGTCTCCTTTGTGAGTCTTGGTTCCTCCCAAGGTTTCTTCCTCCAGCCTTGAGGGAGTTTTTCCTTGGCAGTGTCGCCTTCCGCTTGCTCGCATTGGGCTTTGTTTTAAATGTTCTGTTCTGAAACTGTGAAGCTGCTTTGTGACAACGTCAGTTGTAAAAGGCGCTATACAAATAAAGTTGATGTTTGGATGTCTTTTCAACTTTAATCCAGAGTTTATTGGATGACATTTATGTACGTGATTTCCACATTGAAATAACGGCTTTAAAAGGACGTCTTTAATGTGACTTAGTTAGTCGTCTTTTCAACGTCAGTGTTTCATTTTCATTTTCAACCTTAAAAAAACGTTGATTAGACCACAGTCAAGTACATTATTTCAACATTGAATCAACGGCTAAATGTTTACTGGGATTGCAGTTAGCACACTACACTGATCAGAGCATTTTATTAAACACATATGGAAACATTCAGTGTCATGCTGAAGGGAGGAGATTGTTATTTAAGTTTAAGTGAAGACGACTGGACTGGAACGACAGCTCTAAAATGAATGAACTCTGAGTGAGAAACCGGAAGGTGGCAGAAGAGAACTGATGTAAAAACACAGAAGAAGAAGACGATGAAGCTACGCACTCTTTTCAGTGACCGCGGCACGCGAGCAGCTCTCACCAGCCTCAGGGAACAGCTTCATCCCATAAATATGTCAATTTAACCTTCTATTTTTGGATACATATGTATTTTGGTATCGCCCAAATGTAGTCAACATCGTTAATGTTATTTACGTTATTCTATCAACTGCTATATGGTACATACGTAATATTGAACCGTTTTTTTTTTTGTTTGTTTGTTTTTTTTCCAAATGACAAACTTTAGCTAACCTGTTTAACTCTAGCTAGCTCTTTTTTCCCCTCTGACATAGAAAACATTTAAATGACATGACAATCGCTCATACATGAGTATTTTAATTTGAGTAATTATGTGGTTTGATGGCGAATTTTACAAGACGATGTGAGCATTTTTTATGTCACAGAACCGCTTACCTCAGTATAAGAAATAAAATAAGAAATAAAACTGCTTAAACACATTAAGAAGACATAAAGTAGTAGCTACGTGGGTTAAAATACATTCTCAATCTCAGTGCTGGTTTTTTGGTGTAAAGTAATATTTTGAATATATAATTTCACATACACTCATTTTTTGTTAGTGAGTAGCAGTGAGTTTTGGCTGGTGATTAATGGGTTGCAGAAGGTTATATGAAAGCTATAGAAGCTTATTTACTGAGAGAAAAAAATAAACAAAAGCACGTGAAGTAGTTTATTTTTGGAGCTGTGAAGTTAGTACATTTTTTTCAAAATTAACTATGAACATGAACTAATTCATTTTCTTTATGTAATTATGTAAAGATGGACTGTAGTAAAAAAAAATGAGTAGGGCAGTGAAAAATGGTGGGCAGGGAGAAAAGCAAATAGGAGGTTAATTTAAGTTATTTAGATGAGATCTTTAGCATCAGTTGTAGCATAATCGTTTGTACTATAACCTCATAATCTTTTACATTTGAAGTTCTGTAGTTAATGAATTTGCATGCATAAGCAGTTTACAGTTACTCAGGAACAAGGCGTACAAAACTCAAAGAGCACGCACAGTACTCGTGCAGCTGGCGCACAAAACTCAGAGAGCATGCGCTGAACTCAGCGCTCACGCACAAAGTCATGGAGCACAAATGTCAGAGCTGGATTTTTTGTTTGCAAGTTATAAGTTTTACATTTGAGATGAATTTTTTTTGTGCATTCTTTTTGGCACAAATCAGATTCCATACAGGATTCACTAAAAATAATCAACAAGTTTGCGTCACCATTTGGAATGCTGCGGATGCTTTGAGAATTAAGAATAGGCTTGCGCAACATTTTGAAAGATTCCGGATGCGCTAAAAAAAAAAAAAAAACATCTAGCAAGGTAGAGGTAGAGGTAGAAGTCTGAGACGGTCAAAAATTTAGTATAAAAAAAAAAACACAAAGGGGTACCCTTTATTATTTTTTTTTGGGGGTGAAAACTGTGACCTCCTCAGATCTTCTCCAAACCCACACCGTGTGTCAGGGAAGTCCTGACAAAGACAGTGGTGTGGTTATTTTCGCTCTACCATATCCCAAAGCTGAGATATGGAGACCTCTTCTAGTCCATAAAATGTATAACTGTATATATCAAGATGGGATTCCTATTTCCAGTCAAGCTAGGTAAACACATGAGTAGAGGGTAACCTTTAAGTTTTACGTTTGATGTTAATTTTTTTTTGTGCGATTCTTTTTGGCACCAATCAGGTTCCATACAGGATTCGCTAAAAATAAACAAGCTTGCGTCACCACTTGGATCGCTCCGGTTGCTACGAGAATTGAGAATAGTCTCGTGCAGCTTTTTGGAACCTTCAGCACATGCTAAAAATAAACAGCATGCTCACGTCATCATTTGGAACGCTCCGGTTTCTACAAGAATTAAGAACAGGTTTTGCAGCTTTTTGGAATCTTCAGGATGCGCTAAAAATAAACAGTAGGCTCACGCCACCCTTTTTAACGCTCCGGTTGCTACGAGAATTAAGAATTGGCTCTCGCAGCATTTTGGAATGTTACAGATGTGCTAAAAAAAATAAAGATTAGGCTCACGCCTCTTTTGTAAATGCTCCATGTGCTGAGTGAAGTATAGAATAGGCTTGCACAGCTTTTTGGAACCTTCAGGATTCCAAGGATTATGGAATCAGATTTGTGCCAAATATGAAACGCTCCATGGCTTTAGTGTGTGAGTTCTGAGTTCTGCGTGTGCTCTCTGAGTTTTGTGCACAAGCAGCACGAGTTCTGTGCACGAGCTCTCTGAGTTTTGTACACTGGATCCTTGAGTTTTGCAAGCAGTTTTGGCAAAAAGCTCTCGTGTGGGCGGGTTTTCTCAGGGGTACCTTCCCATTGGCTAATGAGTTTTTGAGTGACAACTCAGTGCCCAAGGCATTTTGGACTACACATGCTTACACCTACTTGCAGCTCAGCAGCGGAGAGACAGGAAAGATTTTAACATTAAAGAGTGAACAACTTTACACACACAAATTCTCTTTGTACTTTACTGTTTTAAAACGATGAAATACCTGCAAACTTCGACAATCAATGCAGATATTGAGGTAATGTTCTGTCTAAAACAAAGCATTAAAGATTTTACTGTGAGTACAAACCTGTTTGTCCCTCATTACCAGATACTGATCTGAGGTAAATGCACACCGAGGTCTGTTTACTCAGGATGAACCAGAATAAATGAGCACTTATTTGTTTATTTGTAAATTATTATTCATGAGTGCTTGAGCCCCTGTTCAGAAACCTATTGTGTACTAACATAGTGGTTCTTCGCTTTTCCATAATCACTGTTAGATGGTTTAAATGCCCAAATTTTATTTTGAAGATCACAGTTTTGAACAAATGGCATATGTGCATTTTGTTACAGGAGGTCTCAGAGAAAAGAGAAACATCACAGACAAGAGTGTTCCTGCTCCTTTAATGAATACAAATTTGCTTAATATCTAGCTCACACATTACTTCCTGGAAAACACCAGATGTAAAGTTTGAACCACAATCTGATTGAATCTCACGAGGCAGCCCACACCGAGAAAAGAACTGAAACAAACACTCAATTATAGTTCTTGCCTTAATGTTTCTCGAGGGTACAGCCTCCGGAAATCTATTACACACATCCAATATTGTGAACAGATACTTATAACCCTTTTTTGTCTTGTGCAAAGGTCCAACACAATCTATCGTCACTCGCAAAAATGGAGAGTACACAATGGTGCACAAGGCACTTTCTGATTTGGCTTACCGGCTAGCTGACAAGCATGACATGTCCGACAGTAGGAGATTACATCTCGATGCATCTTCGGCCAATAAAAATAACGCAAGACTCTCTCTTGGGCTTTACGAATACCCACATGCCCTGCCATGGGTGCTTCATGTGCCAAGCGCAACACTTTCAACCTAAAACTCTTCAGCAACACAATCTGCTCCACAACACTCCAATCTTCAACAGCAGGATGATAAGGAGGCCTCCACTTCCGCATAAGCACTCCCTGATGCATATAGAAGACCTCTGCCGACTCCTCTGTCTCCTCCCGTGTACCAGCCCCCTTACACAATGAGGCCAACTCAGGGTCCTCCTTGAGCTCCTTGATTAAGGTTTCCCTATTAAACTGAGCTGCATCTGATTAACCTAGTTTTCCAAAGAAGGTATCTCCAAGCTCAAATGCTGCCTCCTCCAGCCCTCTCTGTGGAACCACCCCCTTGGGGCGAGACTGGGCACGGGTAACGACACAGGTTGAAAACACCTCAGGATACTCCCTGGCCAAAGCCTCTGTTTCTGGTACCTCACATGGCATGTGACTAATTAAAGGGGTTACCGAAACTTGAACCCCAGCAAGATCATTCCCCAATAGCATAGAAACTCCAGGGACTGGTAATGATGGCACTACTGCTACATTAACATAGCCATTTACCAAGTTAGAGGTTAGGTACACTTTATGCAATGGCATGGCACCAAACAAACTTCCCACACCCTGAAGCAACACTGAAGAGTCATTGAAACTGGCTAATCACGAACCCCTTGTAACAACAAGGACTGAACTGCACCAGTGTCCCTGAAAATTTTAATTTTGGTTTCTGGCTCCCCAGAACCAATGGACACTGTACAGCAGGAGACAAACCCATCATACAGAGAGGGGGTTATTTCAGACTCAGGATCCACACAACTAATAGTCCTCTCTGAACCAACTACCAATGCCACAGATTTTGAAGAGTCAGTATAAGACCCACGTCTGCACTTCTGCAGAACTGGACAACCTGATTTTATATGGCCAGGTTTTCTACAATAATGGCAGATTATTTCTCCCGAGGGAGTAGAATTTACAGGTTTTTGAAGTTGACTATGAGGTTTAGAGCCAGATGGCCCTTCCCTATGACTTTTAGTCTCTGCTGATTTAACCTCTATATTAGCCTTTCTCCAACCACTGATCTCTCTTTCACTCTCGACTCCTTATGGGTAAATTCGTAAGTATCTGCCATCATAGCAGCCTTTTTAACTTCAGTCGCCCCATGCTCCTGAATGTACACTTCCTAAAGAACAGGTAGACTATTTTTAAACTGTTCCATAAGAACAAGCTGTTTTAAATCTGCAAAAGTATAAACTTCACATGCTTTCGTTCAAACACTGCCTCCTGCTGCCTAGCTACATCCAAATAGGTTTCCGCTAGCTTACGTCTAAGAGAACGGAATTTGTGCCTGTAAGTTTCTGGCACAACTTCATAGGCATTCTTCACTGCCGTTTTCACCGTGTCATACTCCATGGAGTGTGCAGAATTCAAAGCTGCATAAGCCTCCCGAGCTTTCCCCTACAGGACACTCTGAACCAAAACGGTCCAACAATTCTCCAGCCAAGCTAATTCCGTGGCTATATTCTCAAAGGCATCAAAAAACACATCTACCTCGTCTTCCTGAAATTTTGGCATTAGATGTAGACATTTGGATACATCAAACCGAGTCTCATGTCTGCGCTGTTGTTGACTCTCCATCTGCGAGAGTTTAACCTTCTCCAACTCAATCTTAGCTAACTCCAGCTCCCGCAAACTATCCTTCTCCTTCTCTCGCCTACCCTTCTCTGCTTGTTCCCTAGCCAATCTTGCCTCAATGATGGAGTCACTCAAACCTAGGGACTGAGCAAGGATCTACTATCTTAATTTTATTCAACTCTGAATCTACCTCAATCTCATAATATTCAGCAAGCTGGAGCAACTGAGGCTTCTTTAATTTTATCCAGTCCGTTGTCTGCAGATGGGCTTGGATAAAACTTTCCGGATCAAACTGAGACATTTTTGGGAAAAAATTAAAAAAATACCAAAAGCCCCCCAGCCGAAATGAGGACAGACCAGAGACCCCTAACTCTAAGGCTACTAAAATTCAAACACCAAGAGGTAACCTATATTCCCCAATTGGCCTAAAATCCCTAAGTACCACCAAAGTGTGACTACAAAACTAAAAGTACTTGACAATTTTGGCCACCTTACCTCAAGTCCTCTCATAGGACTTCTGAAAGAACACATACAACTCAAGAAGCCCCAAGTAGGCCACAATTTCCAACAGGTATTTTTGAGTCAAATCAACACCACCAAATCAGATTTCCTGAGAACTCAACCAAACATACCCAATTACCAAAGGTCTAGACTGTATACAATCAAGCAACTCTGCAATCCAATACCCACCTTAGCAAACAGCTAACCTCAACAGAGCACAAAACTATCAAGTTACAATCACACAGCCAACAATTAGATCACGAAAATAAGGTGTTGAAATCTATTGTGATGAAATGAGAACTTGGGAGGGTTCACTCTTCTTACCTAAAGATCCTCGAAGAACCCAAGCGCTGACTCCATGGTCGACCAGCCCAAGCATGTAGAGATTATTCAAAAGGGTAGGTAGTAATCTGGAGGTGCAACAGTTTCCAGAGTGCTAGAGAAAAATCAGCGCCAAAACTTCCACCATCTTATATATATATCCAAAACGACGCTCCGGTATCTGGCCTCCAAAACCAGAGGTCCTCCCCTTTAAAGGCTCCACTTCAAGATCTCAAGAAAAGTAAGACCCCCCCCCAGTGGCTGGAGTGTGTATTGTGGGAGTCAAGTGTCTATCCCAGTGCACCTAGTTTATAAGAATCTATATTCAACACCATTAACTCTATTGAGAGAAAATCCCAGTTACGAAAATAATCACACCCCTATGTAAGTCAAGGCCTCCTTAATCAACAACATTTTTATTTTGTCAATAAGGTCCATACCACACTTCTGACATATTTCATAAAATATCACCATTTAATATTCTAAACATGTACATAAACAAATGCATACATTTTCAAATGACCTTGCCTTTTCCCCACAGATATCAAATAGAAATCAGAAGAATATCTGTTAAACATACCTGAAAACCTGATTTTGGTGGCCTTAAAAGTACACTTACCCTATAATATAGCGTGATTCATATATCAAAGTATATGATCACATTCTAAAGTTGTCATATTGAGAAACAATGATAGAAACATTTTACTTCTCAACCTCAAGTAGACTGTAAGTAATTATTCAAATTTCAAAATTTAACAACCTGGCTATTAGCTCAGACATTACATAATGTGGGTTAAAAGCTAAGTAGAACACTTGCTATTCATCATAATGACACGTTGGCTAGCTGCAGCAAACATTAGAAAAGTAAGCCTAATGCAATAAAAAGTTTTGATGACTTTGTTCACTTGAGATGGCTAAAGAAAAAAACACAAACTTCAAACAAAATGACTGTTACCAACCTGACATGGCGCGCGCTCCTCTGCTCTTTGGGGCTTGAAAACTCAAGAATCCGATAGCTGCTAATCACAACGTATTAGTTGACTGCACAAACTTCTTGTCACACAGCCCACAACACCAACTCACGTTTTTCAGAACAAATTCAAAAAAGCCACACCGAATTTCAGCTGTCTAAAATGCTTCATGAAGGCTGTGGTAAATTCAAAGACTGCCCATTACCACTGCTGCAATGCCCATTATCACAAGTGTCTGTGGTGCTGCATCAGCATTCATCTTCCATCAGTTCAACAATTTTTTTCCCCTCGTGTAAGACACCTCTGTGTTGATATCTTATGTGGAAAAAAAAAAAATAAATACACACACACACACATTATATTAATTAATTATATTCTTATTGAAAGATGATACAGTAAACATATTAAAAATATTTCAGTGCAAATTTTCTGGTTCAACTTACAATGAACACTAATTATACAACTTTGCTATAAAAACTTTATCATGGAGGTAGTTTAGACCAGTTCTAAAAAAAATATCACTCAACACTAAACACACCCTTGTATTTACAGAAACTTTGAAAAAGCTAAACTTTTTAAGAAATATAATTCTGTTTAAAAATTTCTACAAAAAACAATAAACAAATTTCTTAAAATTGTGTTATTTGTGTTTGGTAGATTATTTCCTGGTTGTAACAATGCTTCTGGGCAATAAATCTTATACAGTTGGAAAGCCTGTTAAATGATGCCACATTTACCTTTTAAAGAGGCGCAACCCACATTCTCAGCTCTACTGCTCATCCCACAAATGCATGTTCCTTACAAATGTGGCACCGTTTAAAGGGGAAATTAACAGGCTTTCCAACGGTATGAGATAAACTGCCAAGAAGCATTGTTACAACAAAAAAAAATAATCTACCAAACACAAATTTCCTTACTTTTTGTGCTAAGTTTATTTTTATAAGATACTCTTTGCAGTTATTTGACATTATTTCATTTGAATTTTGCCAGTCTTTGCTTTCATTATTGTTTTTTGGATTTTGCTGATAAGGTCTTTTGCTTCTGGAATCTCTCCAGAGTCTGCTTCGTGGTTTGCTTGAGTTTTGACAGAAGTTTCAAGGGTGGGTGGGTCTTAGAAGACTACGTTCACCGTGAATCTCCTTTCGTCATCGATTTTGGACTTACAGGTGCTCTGAAACCTCCTCTGGGACCTAGCCACGCCCACCCCACCCCTAAATGGAACAAGCTTTTTTCCCCATACACAGCATCAGGTTAATTATCACTGTTCTGTATTAACCCTGTCATACTACCATAGCTACAGCTTTTTTAGTTAGCTTTCTAGTAACCGCCAACACGCTGTCTGTCACTGGGTTCTCTTGCCTGACCCGTGGAAGCTTTTTTCGCAGGACAAATTTGCCTGTTCTTTACCATGACCCTACTAATCTCTGTATTTTTTTGTTCCCTTTGTCTGGTTTTCTTTCTCCTGTCTCTCTCTCATGCTTTGAGATGTCCTGCTGCTCTCCAGGTGTTGCCCTGATCCAGCCCCTGTGTATCCTGTACAAGATCCTGGCCTTGTCTCATCTACACTATCATGCTTGGCCATGCTGTTTTACCTCAGATTAACTCTGCACCTACTTTTAATTCACACAGAATCCCTGATCACCTTCTCCTTCCTCAGACTCATACATCACTAATATACTACATTTACATTACTATAACCCCTTCATCTGTCATCATTTCACTTTTACTTCTGTTCTGTTCTCTGTTGTGTCTCCGGTGTGGACCCGAGGAGGATGGGTTCCCCGTATGAGTCTTGGTTCTTTCCAAGGTTTCTTCCTCATGTGCTGAGGGAGTTTTCCCTTGCCACTGTTGCCCCTGGCTTGCTCATAGGAGGCTTGGACCCGGATCTCTGTAAAGCTGCTTTGTGACGACTTTTTGTTGTGAAAAGCGCTATATAAATACAATTTGATTTGATTTGAATTAAATTTTAGTATTAAATAGCTGTTACAAACATTATAATAAATAGCTGAATGGTCTGAAGATATTGCAGATGCTCATATTTCTTCCCTATGTGTTTTTTCTCCATTCAGTTGACTAGAATTTTAAAAGGCTTATATTAGTGATTTGTGCAAAAATATGTATGGTCTTGCTTAATGTAATTATTATACTGTCTAGATAAAGTTTTATACAATTTCTTGTATTGTCAAATACGCTTTTTTTTCAACACAATATATATAGCAGGAAGTTTAAAAAAAAAACAGAAGTCTAAAAAAGTGCAGGAACATATGTTTGCAATCTGGAATAAAGAATACAAAACATAAATTAATTGTTATACTGACACAATTCCCAAAGTTAAAAGTCTGCATATTAAATACCAAACACAATGTTATTTTCAAAACACACACAGCATAGCAAAACTAGCACTAAATGTTAATCCCTATTTACAAGCACAATACTGGAGTTTTCTGTTCTTTTTTAAATGCTGAAGCAGTTACTTTTTGTTCTTGTTTCATCAGAAAATAACTGTCACTCTGTTTAAGGTGGAACAGGAGAACTTTTAACTGGATGCTAGCTAACATTAGCAGATGCTAACATACAAATATTCTGTAAAAAAAAAAAAAAAAAAAAAAATAAAAATTAAAATTTAAGCAGTACATTTCTTCGTAGATGTCTTTCAGTAACTGTAAAACATTTATTTAAATTATTTGCAATTTGCTAAGACACATGGAAGACCTTTACATCCTGAGGTAGTGATAGCTTACAACCCGGTCTCACACCTACTCGTGGTATAGTCACATATATAGGAGACTGCAATTCATGCTGAAAATATGCGATATGTCACGAATTGCAGATTACTATATCACGAGTAGGTGTGAGACCGGGTTGTAGCTTAACATTACTGGCTGATGTAACTTTGGTAACTGACAAAGCGACACATTTATGTTATGATTAAAACCAATATTTAACAAAAAATATATTCATTAAGCACATGTAAAATGTTGTATTCTAATCAAATGATATTTAAAAGAGACCGTAGCAAACTGGCTTCAATGGGAAAGCTCCATGGCTGGCGTTGCCAGCTCCCGCACGAGTTATGCACAGGGGCCATGTCTTCATTAATTCAGACTTATTATCCTGGATTTAAGTCCTTTATAGAGTATTTAGTTATTTTTTTATAACGTCTCTTCCTTACACATGTAAACAATCGTACACACACAAAAATGCGTGTATTTGTATAACTAAAAATGTGAGTCTGTAAACAAGTTTTAGTCCCCACACCGAGATTATATCCATCCACACACAGACAAAGAGAGAGTCCACCAGTTTCGCTACACTACACTTTGTTTGGGTTTTTATGTACTGTTTCTAATTCTATATTTTTGTTGTGATATCAGTTATAATTGAATATGTATTTTGTCTTGTTCACCAGTGATATTTTTCAGTTACTGTAGTTAAAACAGCATTTAACTAATCCTTACATATTCATGATAGGATTTACATCACACACTGTAGCTGACACGAAACATAAATCCTTTGTGAACATAGTCCCTACGTTTCATCTGAATTATTCATAACATAGTGAGCGAAGCACTGACCTATGGCTACGTTGAGCCCTACGTGAGCAGTGTGAAGACAGCAATATTAGTAAGCTGATCCCCATAGCAACTGGAAGTTAATTTTTCACAATAAAAAACCTCTGGTGTTTAGTACCTTAAAATTTGTAAACATGCATATTATTATATAACTTCATTCATAACATGCTCTAAAGCTTTTCATAATTTTATATCAAACAAACATCACTATTCTCTCACACTGTGTGTGACACATACTGAGATTTGACATTGATAAATTATGTGCATTCTTTTAATAGCATACTGCTAAACAAAACAGTGTCAATACAAACCCATGGTGAAATTAACTTTCCAGATCCTCCTCTTTCTGTAAACATGTATATGTTAAAAGATACATTAAATTACTTATGTTTTATTTAATTATGTGTATCTACTTCTATATATAAATTAAGAGAGGATAAATCTCCTTCAAAATGAAATTGAACAAAAAATTCTAAATTAAAAAAGGGTTTTTTCAGCAGTTCAGTGGTGGTTGAAGTGAGGGGTTTATATATATATATATATATATATATATATATATGTGTGTGTGTGCGTGTGTGTGTGTGTGTGTGCGTGCTTTAAAACGTATTTATATATGCATAATGTTTATACAAAATCTCATAAAAAAAAAAAAAACATGGTCAAATCCAACACGTTTAGAGACCAACGACATTCCATACACCTGGACCCCCATGACTACTGACGAAGAACACTCAGAAAAGTGACACTGAGCCTGCTGTGGGCCAACGCTGTTTTCTGACTGTGACTCTGAGCCGAGTGTAGTCAATTCACAAAAAACATTATAAGAACGCAGTACCAAAGCATGGCTCAATGTTGCATGTAGGTATTTGAGTATACACTAAGTAGGCTACGAGCTTATTGTTTTTAGTCCAATACATTTTATAAACTTGAATTCCTGTTTTTTTTTCTTTCATCTGTTTTAAATTATGCTCTAAACGTGTTGGATTCTCCGTGTTAACACGCAGCGTATAATTTCGTGTTAACACGTTAAGTTTGTGTATTTCGTGAATCATGATGCTTTACTGCCACCTACTGGTGTATGGCGTTATTGCTGAAACAACATAAAGCCTTAACTTACCAAATAACGGAAACAATTCCAGTGTTTAATGTTCTGAACAATGTTTATGAGATTTTGTATAAACATTATACAAACATAATATTTATATAAACATAAATACGTTTAAAAGCGCACACACACATATATATATATATACCCCTCACTTCAACCACCACTGAATTTACTGCTGAAAAAAGCCCTTTTTTAATTCAGATTTTTTTGTTCAATTTAATTTTGAAGGAGATTTATCCTCTCTTAACATATATAAGTACATACACATAATTAAATAACACATGAGTAAATTAATGTATCTTTACACATAGTATACATGTTTACAGAAAGAGGAGGATCTGGAAAGTTAATTTCACTATGGGTTTGTATTGACACTGTATTGTTTAGCAGTATGCTATTAAAAGAATGCACATAATTTATCAATGTGAATGAATTACGCCTCAGCATGTGTCACACACAGTGTGAGTGAATAGTGATGTTTGTTTCTTATAAAATTATGAAAAGCTTTAGAGCATGTTATGAATGAAGTTATATAATAATATGCATGTTTACAAATTTTAAGGTACTAAACAACAGTTTTTTTTTATTGTGAAACATAAACAGCTTACTAGTATTGCTGTCTTCACACTGCTCATGTAGGGCTCAACGTAGCCACAGGTCAGTGCTTAGCTCACTATGTTATGAATAATTCAGATGAAACGTAGGGACTACGTTCACAAAGGATTTATGTTTCGTGTCAGCTACAGGGTGTGATGTAAATCCTATCATGAATATGTAAGTACGCCCGGATTTGAGGCCTCCCATTGGCGAAAACCTTAAGAAGCGTGTAAACGTGTCAATTTTGGTCACGTTATCACGACAAAATTTTACGTGTCAACACGCAAATTTTTAATAACGTGTTAACGAGCATGTGTTCACACGTTTAGAGCCCAACGCTGTTCTATAAGAGACCAACGCCATTCCATACACCTGGACCCCCATGACTGCTGACGAAGTGACACTGAGCATTACATTATCACTCACACTATACAGTGTAAAAAGAAAATTGCTTCAATTGGTAACAAGTAATTCAATTAAGTTTTTTCAATTTATTTTTTTAAGGTTAAACTTAAACAATTAAGTTGGATAAACTTAATTGAATTACTTGTTACCAATTGAAGCAATTCAATTAAGTTGGATCAACTGTTTTCTTTTTACAGTGTACTTAAAATACAGCTTACATTTAAATAATTTTAAAAGTGTTTTTTAGCATGTTATTTTAGTTTTGCAAATAGGAGTCAAATACCTTTACGCTACTCAGAAATTCAACTTGGTTAAAATAATAAATCTACATTGCACAAATGGAATATTTTAAAATTTTATTGTGAAAACCTCACAAACTTAGTTTTTCACAAAAACTTGTGCATTAAACATACTACAGATGCATCCCATCTCCTCCAAAGGCTGCCCTTCTACTCCTGTACAGTTTAAGGAGTTTTGGCACATGTGTCCAGTGCATCATGAAACTGACTCTTCAGGTTGATGGCAGTTATTCTACGAAACTCACTGCATATCTAGAGAGAGAGAGGAGTAAACAATAGAGAATACAGATTATCAGTCATTACGTACAGAGCCTGAACATTTCTAGACAAACACTGATTCAGTTGATAACAGTTATGCAGGGATCCAGACAAAAACCATGCCGTCATCCCAAGGCCAAAAAAATAGCCCACAGGAAAATTGCTCTTTTGGGACGCTTTCGTGACAAATGTTGTGCGCGATAAAACTTGTTGCCTTTAAATAACATTACTGTGGTTGGACAATGCTGTACGCTTCTTGGTTAATAAGTAAATAACTAAAAAAATAAGTAAATAATCCAAACAGCTGATGACTTCGCATTATAACAGTTTTGGAACTGTTCTGGGGAAAAAAAGTTAAGTATCATTTTAGACAAGTAAACTAGATTGGTTCACACTAGGTTTTGCAGTGTGAAACAATCCTACAAAAACTATAAAAAGAAAAATATGCTGAAATGGGCCAGAGTCACAAGTACAGCAAACAAACACTACTCACCTGACTCTCCAAGAACAGTGCTGGCCATCATTCTCGAACCAGACCAACCAGAGGTTCCTGCTCAACAAGCTCCTTCCACCGTAAAGAAAATGTTTGGACCCTTTTTATCTATCTCAGCCCTCATTGCCTTTCTCTCTTCTTCCAAGGAATCCTCACTCAGCCCTGCAGGGCTATATCGCAAACATCTTTATAATCACAAAGATCACATTTGAAGGTAGAACTTTGGTGACATGTAGATAATTTACTGTGACATTTTGAAAAACGACATATCAAGGAACACACACAATTGGAGTGAAAACAGGGCCAGCGTGTACCATGAAATCCATGGCGTACTCTGTGGTGCTTCAACCCAACGTCTGTGTCTTGGCTTGTGAAAGAGCAGATTTTGCACTTCATCTAATGTATCCCTTTTTTCCTTGAAAATGAAAACAATATTAGTGTTAGTATTGTCATTGTACACAATTATAGTTTGTAAATGCAATTACAGAACCACAAACTCTATGTAACGTTATTTAATGTTTTTGTAATTTATTTACACACACACACACATATATTACATTTAGCTAAATGTTTTGAGAAACAGACGATGTTAGGTATAGTGCTAGTGCTGTTAGACACCTACGAACTTCTCAAAAGCAAAACAAAAAACAAATAGTAGGTCTGATTCAGACAATACGGATATTTTTGTATCTTTGACGGCTTAATCTTGTAATAACACCCTGCTGCTTTCATATAAATGATATCAGACTAAAGGAGCGTTGTTGTAGTCAGCATCCTGAATTTTCCGTTCTACCTTAAACAGCTCAACAAACACCGAGGAGGCTCAATATAGCGTTACCTATTCCGGTATTTAAGGTGGAATGGAAAAAAGCCAGCCAACAAGATACATAACATTTTCAAAATAGAACATAAAGAAAGCGCTCAGGCTTGTTACAGCCTGCTTGAGTCTGTTACGTTGGGCATTTGATTAAATGAAACAAACGGCTCATATTCAAACTTTCCATGGCTCAGTCGAGTTGGCAAAGTTAGCTAATATAACAATGCCACGGCAATTTCCCTCACATATTCACGGCTTTAAGATAGTGTTAAAACTAGAAACGTAACTTTAAAATGCTTTGTGAACTATCACTAGTTATTTACCTCAATCTTGAATTTCTCCAAACTTCGAGCCACAACAAAGAGGAATCAACCGTCCTTCGCGCGTATTCCCGAACCTCCCACTGAGCATGCGCATGACTAGAACAGAGCATGCGCAGGTTTATCTTAATCAGCAACTTTTCCAAACAAATCTTCTCAACACATTTTTTATGTTGTGCCTACAGGTTGATCAGAACAATACATTTCGTGTTAGATGAACTATCACACAATTGAGTTCTATTCCCAACTCACTATTTCAATGTATAATCAACTAAATTTGAAGTTAGATTTTTTACAGTGCAGTCTGTTTTTTTTTTTAAGGTTTATTAAATGTTTGGTTATGGTGGGTAGCATACTTACTGTTTTATCCGAGTCACGTCGACCGTCGATGTTCGGAAGAAAAAGCGGGGCGCACCTGTTGTCGGTACCAGAGATCTGCCTCGCGCAAAGCTTACGTAATGACGTCAGACGTAAAGCTGCTTTAAACTTAATTGTTTCACGTAGTCTCAAAGTAAAAAGTTATTTTGAGATAAAATGTGTGACTTTTAAGTTAATTGAACTCATGAAAGTAAGTTGTAGGAACTAAGGCAAAAGAATTAATTGAGGTTAATGTAAATAAGTCTATAATAGGAACTACTGCCCAAATACACTTTTTAGAGTGTACAAATGAGTATGTGCAAGTGTGTAAAGCTCTGATATTTAAGTACCCTTTTCTGAAGGAAAATGAGGGGAATGGATGTGTGAGTTAATTCTAATAGTGAAAATTACTTTATTGTTGTTTTTATACTTGTTCTTGTATAATTCAATTTGGAAACAGGTTATTTTCATTTTAAATGGCTTGGCCTGCTCTAAGTGTGTAGAATTACATGAGGTTTCGTAGTTACGGCTGGTAAAATATAGCGCGGATAAGCCCGTTGCAGTGGGCAGACAAGGTGCACTATATTCTGAAGCAACTTTGCGGTTGTATTTTTGGTTGTACACAAGGGACCAAAACTTGCTATATGTTGCTGAACAGCTTTTGATTTGCTCTACAACATTTCTTGTCGACTTTTCTTAGTAAGATAGGGATATCCAAACTCAGATATTTCTGTAATGGTAATTTTTATATGTCTCTGTTGAAAGAACTTGTCTGCTTGTTTGTCAGTATATTCATTTCTAATCGTCAACAGAGCTCAAAAACTAAGTGTATGTCAGGTCAGCTCGAGGTCAATGCTTTATTAGAACAAACCACATCTTGTATATCAAACTGAGATGTCTCTAAGGAAACTAAGCTTGCAGAAACATCGAGTGATTATCTTATGGTTATGACGTATAAACTACCTATATAAATATCTCTGTGAAAACATCTCCTTTGTCCACATTCACATAGTACTCTCTGCTATTGTATGTTGACCACCTTAAGGTTAAATAAACTACTTTCTGATTCCAAATGCTCTGTTAGATTTCAATTCTTAATACTTGTCCTTATTTTCTCCATCACAATTTCAAAAATACATATCAAATTCAAATGTGTACACAGTGCACATTTTAAAATGCTTGTGACAATGATACATGTGTACGTTGAACGTTTTCAAACCCATGCCTTCTTTTTTGTACAAGACTCTGTGTATAATCAGTAATGTTGGAATTGAAATGTCCAAAATTGGAATAATCTGAAATATGTAACATGGAAAAGGTTAAGTACTAGCTGCCTGAGTACCATTTTCAAATGACCAATCATATGTTGCATTAACTTAATAAAAAATAAATAAAAACTACACTGACATACTACCATCTGGCCACAAATGGGAGTATGTGTCCACAATTCCATTTAGACCTAACAGGTGGTGGTGGGGTCTTAGGTCCGAAAGGCCATTTAGTCGAGAAAATAGCAGTTGCTTACCTCTTCGTAGTACCACACCATCCCAATCCACATATATGATACGCTGCTTGGTGGACCTTATCGGCCTAGCGCGCGGCGCACCCTAGACGATTTTTTTTGCAGAGCCCGGGGTCGGGTCCTGGGCACACGTGGTGGGAGCTAAAAATCCTCAAAGTTTGGGCCTTTTACCCGCAATTCTGCATCAATCCACCAGGTGGCTCCCGGAACGTCTCGATTCCAATATATTCCATTACATTCCATTACAGGCAAATATATTGGGATTGGGATGGCGTATATATTTATCATTCGTTGAAGTGTTTTGTAATGTTTTTAATACTTTTAACATGCCCAACATCCATAGACATTAACATTTTAAAGTGTTGGCTACTTTGATAAGGCAACACAAACGTCCTTTCACAAAGTTTCCAACTATCTTTGATATATTTATAATGCCAGTAAACCGACAAACACGTAACCACAGTGAGCCAGCCTGCCCTTCTGAAACTCTTGTCCGAACGCCTTACTTTCAAATTTTCAAGTTACCTAACGTTACTGCTGCATTACTTAAGGTGGAAGCGAAAAATGTAAAAGCTTCTGAGCGAACACCAGTCAGAATCCGAATGTTAAACAATACACCTGCATATAGTCAGCACAAAAAGATTGCTCACACATTAAAATCATGCCCAAGATAATGGAACGATGACGTTCAGAAGTAAGTTATAATCCAGCGTCAGGTAATTTAATGTGGAAGCGAAGAGTTGCAATAGAGCTTCTGGGCAACTTCAATGTTAAGAATCAGTAGTTTAAAATTATACAAGCACATACAGGTGCTGGTCATAAAATTTGAATGTATGCAAGACATGGGTTTCAGCTGTCATGTTCCTTATGCCAAGCCACTCTTGAACAAGAGACAGCGTCAGGAAAAAGGACTGGACTGCTCCTGAGTGGTCCAAAGTTATGTTCCCTGATTAAAGTAAATTAGATTAGATTAGATTCGACTTTATTGTCATTGTGCAGAGTACAAGTACAGGGCCAATGAAATGTAGTTAGCATCTAACCAGAAGTGCAATATATTACATTATTTACATAAAGTGCAGTAGTGATATTATAGTGATTTTCGTGCCCTGCCCAGGCAGCGTTTATGGTAGATGTCCTCGAAGGAACTTGAAACTGGACACCTGATCCACTGCAGTTCCGTTGATGTAAATGGGGGCGTGAGCTTGATTCCTAGTCCGTCTGAAGTCCATGATGATCGCCTTTGTTTTGAGCATGTTTAGTACTAGGTTATTGTTTTGGCACCACAAGGACAGATGCTGTACTTCATCCCGGTAGGGCGTTTCATTATTGTCTGTAATCAAGCCTATCACCATGGTGTCATCTGCGAATTTGACTATGGTGTTTGAACCATAGGCAGGTACACAGTCATGGGTGAAGAGAGAGTACAGAATCGGGCTAAGAACACAACCTTGTGGAACGCCAGTGTTCAAGGTGATGGTTGATGAATGAAGGTTGCCTAATCTAACAGATTGGGGTCTGTTAGACAGGAAGTCTAAAATCCAGTGGCAGAGTGATGTGCTGATACCCAGATGGTTGAGTTTGGATATCAGCATAGACGGAATCACTGTGTTGAATGCAGAACTAAAATCGATGAACAGCATACTCACCTATGAGTTTTGACAGTCCAGTTGGGTTAGTGCCGTGTGTAGTGCTGTTGAGATAGCGTCCTCGGTGGATCTGTTGCTACGATAAGCAAACTGGTGTGGGTCCAGCGTAGCAGGCAGGCAGGATTTCAAGTGAGAAAGAACTAGTCTTTTAAAGCACTTGGAAATTATTGGGGTGAGTGCTACAGGTCGAAAGTCATTAAAGTCTGAAGCAGTAGAATGCCTAGGCACAGGCACAATGATGGCTGACTTAAAGATAGATGGTACAGCTGCCTGGGCAAGCGAAACATTAAAGATGTGAGCGAAGACACCCGCAAGTTCCACAGCACAAGCTCTTAGCACACGGCCAGGTACACCATCAGGGCCAGCTGCCTTCCGTGCATTCACTCTGCTCAGCATGCAACTGACATCCGAAGTGGAAAGTACAAGTGGGTTGTCGTCGGTGGAAGATTTATTGAAGATATCAATATCATCTGGTCGAAACGAGCGTAGAAGTTGTTCAGCTCATCAGGGACTGAAGCACTGTTGGTAGATGGAACAAAGCTAGTTGGTTTATAGTCAGTCAGGGCGTGTATTCCCTGCCACGTACGCCGAGGGTCAGAGGAGGTAAAGTGCTCCTCAATCCGGCGTTTGTAGCAGTGCTTGGCTATAGCTATTAGTCTCTTCATATTGCCAGCAACCCCAGTGGGCGGTACAGAGGACTCTTGTACCCTGAGCGCTTGTTGATTTGTTTCAGGACAGAGTTAGTGTAGGTGTCCAAGTGGATGTGTGAGACTGTGGTGGCTCGGGCAGCATACTCACTCCAGTCGGTGTGCTGGAACTGTTGCTGAAGGAAGGAGTCAGCCCCATCCATCCAGATCTTTACAGTTCTGGTTGAAGGCTTAATCCTATGCATGACTGCAGTGTATTTGGGAAGCAGGAACAAAGAAAGATAATCGGACAGTCCAAGATGGGGGAGGGGTGTTGTTTTGAAGCTGGTTAAAGTCAAACCGATGCTGAATCCGGTGTTTGTGCGGTGAATGTTAATTTCCAAAAGTGTCTGTCTGTCGTAACTGTAGTTCGCAAGAGTTATTTGCGCAAGAAAACTGGAGATAGCTAAGTACAGAAGTATAACATCACTAAAACCGGTAAGACGCTGAGCCTCGCAGTGTGATCGCGATGCCATCTTGGTCCTGGGAGACCAAGGACCATTTCCTATGGAAATCAAGGTCCCAGAATCTGGAGGAAGAGAGGAGAGGCACAGAATCCACGTTGCTCGAGGTACCCTGCAAAGTTTCCACAGTCAGTGGCAGTTTGGGGTCCCATGTCATCTGATGGTGTGGGTCCACTGTATTTTCTGAGGTCCAAGGTCAACGCAGCCGCCTACCAGGGAGATTTAGATTACTTTATGCTTCCTTATGCCTCCAAGCGAGGTGGGTTAGTGCAGTGTGTAGTGCTGTTGAGATAGCGTCCTCGGTGGATCTGTTGCTACGATAAGCAAACTGGTGTGGGTCCAGCGTAGCAGGCAGGCAGGATTTCAAGTGAGAAAGAACTAGTCTTTTAAAGCACTTGGAAATTATTGGGGTGAGTGAGGCACAAGCACAACGATGGCTGACTTAAAGATAGATGGTACAGCTACCTGGGCAAGCGAAACATTAAAGATGTGAGTGAAGACACCCGCAAGTTCCACATCACAAGCTCTTAGCACCCGGCCAGGTACACCATCAGGGCCAGCTACCTTCCATGCATTCACTCTGCTCAGCATGCGACTGACGTCCGAAGTGGAAAGTACAAGCTCGCACAAATCACTCAGAGAGAGCGGGCAGCATGCACAAAACACTCAGAGAGAGCGCGCAGTTTGCACAAAACACTCAGAGAGCGCGCAGATTGCACAAAACACTCAGCGAAAGCGCGCAGCACGCACAAAACCCTCAGCGAGAGCGCGCAGTTTGCACAAAACACACAGAGAGAGCGCAAAGCTCGCAAAAAAAAACTCAGAGAGAGCGCGCAGTTCGCACAAAACACTCATAGAGAGCGCGCAGTTTGCACAAAACACTCAGAGGGATGCGCAAAGCTCGGAAAAAAAAAAAAAAAAAAAAAAAAAAAAAACCTGAGAGAGCGCGCAGCGCGCACAAAACATTCAGCGAGAGCGCGCAGTTTGCACAAAACACACAGAGAGAGCGCGCAGCACGCACAAAACACTCAGAGAGAGCGCGCAGCACTCACAAAATTTCTGTTGAAGCCATAGCATAACTCAATGGTGAGTCAAAAGCGGCAGAGGTTACTTTTTTTTTAAAAAACCGTGACCCAGGCAAAGCTCCATATTTGTAACGGCAAATGCAAAGCTGGTTAAGGCATAACTTTGTTGGGGTTAACCTTTTGTCTGAAGTGTCTTACATAACTTCAAGTCTTGTGTGAATGTGTTCACCGGAAAAATACTCCAACAGCGCTCCGTATAACATGGATAAAACAATTATTTACAACACATACCAAGTCGACGTTAACAGAGCACGTTTTATAAATAATATAGAAGACACGGGTTAGCCTTTTTTTTGTAAGCACAGGGCTGACATTTTATGAAACACACTTTACCTTGTGTGAGCACTATATCTACAATGTTTGAATCCATTTTTAAAAAAGGTTCTTCTTTTTTGCAGCTTGAACACAACTAAATCAGATGCAGTGGGCATGTAAATTTTGCAAATTTGTGTATGAAAGAAAGGGCAACTGCTTAGACATTAAAGATACAGAAACATGGTGGTTACAGCCACCAGTGAAACGCATGTTGGAGCGCTGGCCAGCCCTTTTCAGAAAGCAGCAGGTATGGTAACAAATATGTAATTTATGTAAAATAAAACATACAATCGTATTAACATGAACATATTACTTCTACAAGAGTAAATGTATTTTAATTTGTGTAATCTGTTAATGTGGTACAAATCGAATTATGGCTCTATGTGTGCTGTGTTTTTCCTAAAGGTTTTTGCTGAGTTCACAAGGGTGGCAAGTAAAGATCTTGAACAAGACTTTTTTGAGGCCTTGGACAGTCACACCCCACGATTCCTTGAGATCTTTAAATCCAGGAAAGGAATTATTGGCAGTACACTTGCAGACATTGTTGCCCAAGTTGAAATTAAGGTAAGGAATCTTTTTATTACAATTTGGAATGTTACTTTTATAAGAGTGATCCAGTCACCTCCTTAATGGAACACTAGATAATATTTTTTACCTTAATTTTTTAGCTTAATTACAGCTTAAAAATCATTGTGATGCTCCACTGATCTTAGCTAGTGTTCCTTTAAGGTTGGTTAGTTTTCCTGTAGACTTGTCATCATCAACTAATTCCAAACATGAGAACCAACATTTATTTGCCATGGAGCTGCACTATTTCCCGAAAACTATTAAAGACAAATCAGTTATTTTTGTGCTGTGTAATGTTTCTTTCATTTTTAATGGTTCTTTCTAAAACCATGGAGCCCAAAGACAGACAAGTTAAACAAAACAGCACAAACACCCAATAATATTTTTTTTAGCAGATGAATCCTGTTTTAATGGGATGGTAACATATATTATAGAACACAGACACCTATGTGTTTTAACTTATAATTTATCACACATTTGTCTCATGTTTATTTTTAGATATTTTGGTTTGTTTTTTCTTAACTTGTAGATCCAGGATATTACAGCAATGTGGACTGCTGTCCTTCGTTGTCTTCCAGGTTTATCTTGGAGATTAGGCAGTGAGTACTTCAAGGTCTGTTTTGTAAGTATTACATCAAATTGTATAATTAAAATTTACTTAGTGAAGACATGAAGGTTTTGCAATAATATATTTTTTCATTATATTTACCTTTTGTCTGCAGGATTCAG
Source organism: Hoplias malabaricus (assembly GCF_029633855.1). Lineage (NCBI taxonomy): Eukaryota > Metazoa > Chordata > Actinopteri > Characiformes > Erythrinidae > Hoplias > Hoplias malabaricus. The sequence continues at coordinate 1,988,567 of NC_089810.1, forward strand.
ATACCATCACAGATTTCATTCAGGTTCCTGATGGGTTATTGACTGTTATACCTGAAGACAGCCAGCAACCAGGTCCAAATGCCATACACTTTGAGCCATCTAGCATTAATATCATACTGGAAGGTAACGTTATGGAGAACATTGAAAACCATGCTCAAGCTATTTGCCTGACATTTGAACTACTATAAAACCTTCATTTGGACTATCCCAAAAGACTGGAGAACACATTTGACTTGCTAAACCTGGGAGTAGGCAATCTGAGCCCAAAATAATTTAAGGGATTTCTAAGTTTCGATGGACCCAGCTTTACCCTCTTATTGATGTTAGGCTCTCATTTATATGGTTTGCACTTGCAAAATGTTCTTGTGTTGTTCATAATGTGTCAAAGCACTTAAATTTATTGTGCAAAACTTTAGCTTGGTTAAGTGCATTAAACATTATTGTACATTTTTGTTTATTACACAGACTGTGCCATTTGAGTCATTCAAGAATAAAGATTACTGGAGGTTTTCTTTTAAAAAATATTTTTAATTGACTTAAATGTGGAATTAATTTTATTTTTGGGTAACTTTATGTATTTAGATAGGCTGATGTGCTCTGTGATGTAATGGAATTTGATTAAAATAAACCAGAAGTACTACTGAATAATAATTCTTTGTTGTGCTTACTTTATTTTTCTAAGGCAATCGGTTTCCTAAATTCTATTAAGTAAACAGGACTCTTGTGGAATTATGTTAACTTGGGTAACATAAGTTGGCAGTACTTAAAAATGGCAACTTACATCTATGTACTACTTAATGTCAGAACAACTCATATCAATTAAGTAAATACAGTTGCGTTTTAAGTACACTTAAATGATAGACGTTAAGTTAACATAACTTCAAAATAATAGTTATATTTACTTAACTATTTCAAGGCAACCGGATTCCTAAATTCCTTTAAGTAAGATCAACTTATCACATTTTACAGTGCAAAGAAAAACCTCAGCGAGAGCCCGCAGGACGTACAAAACACTCAGCGAGAGGGTGCAGCACGCACAAAACCCTCAGCGAGAGCGCGCAGCACGCACAAAACACACAGAGAGAGAGCGCAGTTTGCACAAAATACTCAGAGAGACCGCAAAGCTCGCAAAAAAAACCTAAGAGAGATAGCGCAGTCCGCACAAAACACTCAGCGAGAGCCAGCAGTTTGCACAAAACACTCAGATCGCAAAGCTCGCAAGAAAAACCTCAGACAGATCGCACAGCACGCACAAGATACTCAGAGAGATCGCAAAGCAAAAAAAACCTCAGAGAGAGCGCACAGTTTGCACAAAACACACAGAGAGATCGCAAAGCTCGCAAAAAAACACAGAGATCGCAAAGCTCACAAAAAAACCTCAGAGAGATCGCGCAGCACCCACAAAACACTCAGAGAGATCGCAAAGCTCACAAAAAAACCTCAGACAGATCGCGCAGCACCCACAAAACACTCAGAGAGATCACAAAGCTCGCAAGAAAAGCCTCAGAGAGATCGAGCAGCACGCAAAAAACACTCAGAGAGATTGCAAAGCTCATAAAAAAAACCTCAGAGAGATCGCGCAGCATGCACAAAACACACAGAGATCACAAAGCTCACAAAAAAAAAAACATCAGAGAGATGGCGCAGCACGCACAAAACACACAGAGAGATCGCAAAGCTCACAAGAAAACCTCAGAGAGAACGCGCAGCCCGCACAAAACACTCAGAGAGATCGCAAAGCTCACAAAAAAACCTCAGAGAGATCGCAAAGCTCGCAAGAAAAACCTCAGAGAGATCGCAAAGCTCACAAAAAAAACTCAGACAGATCGCGCAGCACGCACAAAACACACAGAGATCGCAAAGCTCGCAAAAAAACCTCAGAGAGATCGCAAAGCTCGCAAGAAACGCCTCAGACAGATCGCGCAGCACCCACAAAACACTCAGAGAGATCACAAAGCTCGCAAGAAAAGCCTCAGAGAGATCGAGCAGCACGCAAAAAACACTCAGAGAGATCGCAAAGCTCATAAAAAAAACCTCAGAGAGATCGCGCAGCATGCACAAAACACACAGAGAGATCACAAAGCTCACAAAAAAAAAAACATCAGAGAGATGGCGCAGCACGCACAAAACACACAGAGAGATCGCAAAGCTCACAAGAAAACCTCAGAGAGAGCGCGCAGCCCGCACAAAACACTCAGAGAGATCGCAAAGCTCACAAAAAAACCTCAGAGAGATCGCAAAGCTCACAAAAAAACCTCAGAGAGATCGCAAAGCTCGCAAGAAAAACCTCAGAGAGATTGCGCAGCACGCACAAAACCCACAGAGAGATCGCAAAGCTCACAAAAAAAACTCAGAGAGAGCGCGCAGCACGCACAAGATACTCAGAGATCGCAAAGCTCACAAAAAAAAACCTCAGACAGATCGCGCAGCACGCACAAAACACACAGAGAGATCGCAAAGCTCACAAGAAAAGCCTCAGAGAGATTGCAAAGCTCAAAAAAAAACCTCAGAGAGAGCGCGCAGCCCGCACAAAACACTCAGAGAGATCGCAAAGCTCACAAAAAAACCTCAGAGAGATCGCAAAGCTCGCAAGAAAAACCTCAGAGAGATCGCAAAGCTCGCAAGAAAAATCTCAGACAGATCGCGCAGCATGCACAAAACACACAGAGAGATCGCAAAGCTCATAAGAAAAGCCTCAGAGAGATCGCAAAGCTCACAAAAAAACCTCAGAGAGATCGCAAAGCTCGCAAGAAAAACCTCAGACAGATCGCGCAGCCCGCACAAAACACACAGAGAGATCGCAAAGCTCACAAAAAAACCTCAGAGAGATCGCAAAGCTCGCAAGAAAAACCTCAGAGAGATCGCAAAGCTCGAAAGAAAAACCTCAGACAGATCGCGCAGCATGCACAAAACACACAGAGAGATCGCAAAGCTTACAAAAAAAAAACCTCAGACAGATCGCGCAGCATGCACAAAACACACAGAGAGATCGCAAAGCTCACAAGAAAAGCCTCAGAGAGATCGCAAAGCTCACAAAAAAACCTCAGAGAGATCGCAAAGCTCGCAAGAAAAACCTCAGAGAGATCGCAAAGCTCGCAAGAAAAACCTCAGAGAGATTGCGCAGCATGCACAAAAACCTCAGACAGATCGCAAAGCTCGCAAGAAAAACCTCAGAGAGATCGCGCAGCATGCACAAAACCCACAGAGAGATCGCAAAGCTCACAAAAAAAACTCAGAGAGAGCGCGCAGCACGCACAAGATACTCAGAGATCGCAAAGCTCACAAAAAAAAACCTCAGACAGATCGCGCAGCACGCACAAAACACACAGAGAGATCGCAAAGCTCACAAGAAAAGCCTCAGAGAGATCGCAAAGCTCACAAAAAAACCTCAGAGAGAGCGCGCAGCCCACACAAAACACTCAGAGAGATCGCAAAGCTCACAAAAAAACCTCAGAGAGATCGCAAAGCTCGCAAGAAAAACCTCAGAGAGATCGCAAAGCTCGCAAGAAAAATCTCAGACAGATCGCGCAGCATGCACAAAACACACAGAGAGATCGCAAAGCTCATAAGAAAAGCCTCAGAGAGATCGCAAAGCTCACAAAAAAACCTCAGACAGATCGCGCAGCATGCACAAAACCCACAGAGAGATCGCAAAGCTCACAAAAAAAAATCAGAGAGAGCGCGCAGCACGCACAAGATACTCAGAGATCGCAAAGCTCACAAAAAAAAACCTCAAACAGATCGCGCAGCACGCACAATACATTCAGAAAGATCGCAAAGCTCACAAAAAAAACCTCAGACAGATCGCGCAGCACCCACAAAACATTCAGAGAGATCGCAAAGCTCACAAAAAAACCTCAGACAGATCGCGCAGCACCCACAAAACACTCAGAGATCGCAAAGCTCGCAAGAAAAGCCTCAGAGAGATCGAGCAGCACCCACAAAACACTCAGAGAGATCGCAAATCTCATAAAAAAAACCTCAGAGAGATCGCGCAGCATGCACAAAACACACAGAGAGATCGCAAAGCTCACAAAAAAAACCTCAGACAGATCGCGCAGCACCCACAAAACACTCAGAGAGATCGCAAAGCTCGCAAGAAAAACCTCAGACAGATCGCGCAGCATGCACAAAACACACAGAGAGATCGCAAAGCTCACAAGAAAAGCCTCAGAGAGATCGCAAAGCTCACAAAAAAACCTCAGAGAGATCGCAAAGCTCGCAAGAAAAACCTCAGAGAGATCGCGCAGCATGCACAAAACCCACAGAGAGATCGCAAAGCTCACAAAAAAAACTCAGAGAGAGCGCGCAGCACGCACAAGATACTCAGAGAGATCGCAAAGCTCGCAAAAAAAACCTCAGACAGATCGAGCAGCATGCACAAAACACACAGAGAGATCGCAAAGCTCACAAAAAAAACCTCAGACAGATCGCGCAGCATGCACAAAACACAGAGAGATTGCAAAGCTCGCAAAAAAACACTCAGAGAGATCGCAAAGCTCACAAGAAAACCTCAGAGAGATCTCGCAGCACGCACAAAACACACAGAGAGATCGCAAAGCTCACAAAAAAAACCTCAGACAGATCGCGCAGCACGCACAAAACACACAGAGAGATCGCAAAGCTCGCAAAAAAACACTCAGAGAGATCGCAAAGCTCACAAAAAAACCTCAGACAGATCGCGCAGCACCCACAAAACACTCAGAGAGATCGCAAAGCTCGCAAGAAAAGCCTCAGAGAGATCGAACATCACGCAAAAAACACACAGAGAGATCGCAAAGCTCACAAAAAAAACCTCAGACAGATCGCGCAGCACGCACAAAACACACAGAGAGATCACAAAGCTCACAAAAAAAACATCAGAGAGATGGCGCAGCATGCACAAAACACACAGAGAGATTGCAAAGCTCACAAAAAAAAAAAACATCAGAGAGATGGCGCAGCACGCACAAAACACTCAGAGAGATCGCAAAGCTCACAAGAAAAGCCTCAGAGAGATCGCAAAGCTCACAAAAAAACCTCAGAGAGATCGCAAAGCTCGCAAGAAAAACCTCAGACAGATCGCGCAGCATGCACAAAACACACAGAGAGATCGCAAAGCTCACAAGAAAAGCCTCAGAGAGATCGCAAAGCTCACAAAAAAACCTTAGAGAGATCGCGCAGCATGCACAAAACCCACAGAGAGATCGCAAAGCTCGCAAAAAAAACCTCAGACAGATCGCGCAGCACGCACAAAACACTCAGAGAGATCGCAAATCTCATAAAAAAAACCTCAGAGAGATCGCGCAGCATGCACAAAACACACAGAGAGATCACAAAGCTCACAAAAAAAAAACATCAGAGAGATAGAGAGATCGCAAAGCTCACAAGAAAACCTCAGAGAGAGCCCGCAGCACGCACAAAAGACACAGAGAGATCGCAAAGCTCGCAAAAAAACACTCAGAGAGATCGCAAAGCTCACAAAAAAAAAAAACATCAGAGAGATGGCGCAGCACGCACAAAACACTCAGAGAGATCGCAAGAAAAGCCTCAGAGAGATCGAACATCACGCAAAAAACACTCAGAGAGATCGCAAAGCTCACAAAAAAAAAAACATCAGAGAGATGGCGCAGCACGCACAAAACACTCAGAGAGATCGCAAAGCTCACAAGAAAACCTCAGAGAGATCTCGCAGCACGCACAAAACACACAGAGAGATCGCAAAGCTCACAAAAAAAACCTCAGACAGATCGCGCAGCACGCACAAAACACACAGAGAGATCACAAAGCTCACAAAAAAAACATCAGAGAGATGGCGCAGCATGCACAAAACACACAGAGAGATTGCAAAGCTCACAAAAAAAAAAACATCAGAGAGATGGCGCAGCACGCACAAAACACTCAGAGAGATCGCAAAGCTCACAAAAAAAAAACATCAGAGAGATGGCGCAGCACGCACAAAACACACAGAGAGATTGCAAAGCTCACAAGAAAAGCCTCAGAGAGATCGCAAAGCTCACAAAAAAACCTCAGAGAGATCGCAAAGCTCGCAAGAAAAACCTCAGAGAGATCGCAAAGCTCGCAAGAAAAACCTCAGACAGATCGCGCAGCATGCACAAAACACACAGAGAGATCGCAAAGCTCACAAGAAAAGCCTCAGAGAGATCGCAAAGCTCACAAAAAAACCTCAGAGAGATCGCGCAGCATGCACAAAACCCACAGAGAGATCGCAAAGCTCGCAAAAAAAACCTCAGACAGATCGCGCAGCACGCACAATACATTCAGAGAGATCGCAAAGCTCGCAAAAAAAAGCTCAGACAGATCGCGCAGCATGCACAAAACCCTCAGAGAGATCGCAAAGCTCACAAAAAAAACCTCAGACAGATCGCGCAGCATGCACAAAACACACAGAGAGATCGCAAAGCTCACAAAAAAAACATCAGAGAGATGGCGCAGCATGCACAAAACCCACAGAGAGATCGCAAAGCTCACAAAAAAAAACCTCAGACAGATCGCGCAGCACGCACAAAACACTCAGAGAGATCGCAAAGCTCACAAAAAAACACAGAGATCGCAAACCTCACAAAAAAAACCTCAGAGAGATGGCGCAGCATGCACAAGACACTCAGAGAGATCGCAAAGCTCCCAAGAAATATGTCAGAGAGATCGCGCAGGGCGAACAAAACACCTAGAGAGATCGCAAAGCTCGCAAGAAAAAAAAAACCTCAGAGAGATCGCAAAGCACGCAAAAAAAGACAGAGAGATCGCAAAGCTCACAATAAAACCTCAGATAGATGGCGCAGTGCGCACAAGACACTCAGAGATCGCAAAGCAAAAAAACCTCAGACAGATAACGCAGCACGCACAAAACACACAGAGAGATCGCAAAGCTCACAAAAAAAACCTCAGACAGATCGCGCAGCACGCACAAAACACAGAGAAATTGCAAAGCTCGCAAAGCTCACAAAAAAAACCTCAGACAGATCGCGCAGCACGCACAAAACACACAGAGAGATCTCAAAGCTCACAAAAAAAACATCAGAGAGATGGCGCAGCATGCACAAAACACACAGAGAGAGCGCGCAGCACGCACAAGATACTCAGAGAGATCGCAAAGCAAAAAAAACCTCAGAGAGAGCGCACAGTTTGCACAAAACACACAGAGAGATCGCGCAGCACGCACAAAACACACAGAGAGATCGCAAAGCTCACAAAAAAACCTCAGAAAGATCGCAAAGCTCGCAAGAAACGCCTCAGACAGATCGCGCAGCATGCACAAAACACACAGAGAGATCACAAAGCTCACAAAAAAAAACATCAGAGAGATAGAGAGATCGCAAAGCTCACAAGAAAACCTCAGAGAGAGCGCGCAGCCCGCACAAAACACACAGAGAGATCACAAAGCTCACAAAAAAAAACATCAGAGAGATAGAGAGATCGCAAAGCTCACAAATAAACCTCAGAGAGATCGCAAAGCTCGCAAGAAAAACCTCAGAGAGATCGCAAAGCTCGCAAGAAAAACCTCAGACAGATCGCGCAGCATGCACAAAACACACAGAAAGATCGCAAAGCTCACAAGAAAAGCCTCAGAGAGATCGCAAAGCTCACAAAAAAACCTCAGAGAGATCGCAAAGCTCGCAAGAAAAACCTCAGAGAGATCGCGCAGCATGCACAAAACCCACAGAGAGATCGCAAAGCTCACAAAAAAAACTCAGAGAGAGCGCAGCACGCACAAAACACACAGAGAGATCGCAAAGCTCACAAAAAAAACCTCAGACAGATCGCGCAGCACGCACAAAACACACAGAGAGATCACAAAGCTCACAAAAAAAACATCAGAGAGATGGCGCAGCATTCACAAAACACACAGAGAGATTGCAAAGCTCACAAAAAAAAAAACATCAGAGAGATGGCGCAGCACGCACAAAACACTCAGAGAGATCGCAAAGCTCACAAAAAAAAAAATATCAGAGAGATTGCGCAGCACGCACAAAACACACAGAGAGATCGCAAAGCTCGCAAAAAAAACCTCAGACAGATCGCGCAGCACGCACAATACATTCAGAGAGATCGCAAAGCTCACAAAAAAAAACCTCAGACAGATCGCGCAGCATGCACAAAACACACAGAGAGATCGCAAAGCTCACAAAAAAAACATCAGAGAGATGGCGCAGCATGCACAAAACCCACAGAGAGATCGCAAAGCTCACAAAAAAAAACCTCAGACAGATCGCGCAGCACGCACAAAACACTCAGAGAGATCGCAAAGCTCGCAAGAAAAGCCTCAGACAGATCGCGCAGCACGCACAAAACACACAGAGAGATCGCAAAGCTCACAAAAAAACACAGAGATCGCAAACCTCACAAAAAAAACCTCAGAGAGATGGCGCAGCATGCACAAGACACTCAGAGAGATCGCAAAGCTCCCAAGAAATATGTCAGAGAGATCGCGCAGGGCGAACAAAACACCTAGAGAGATCGCAAAGCTCGCAAGAAAAAAAAAACCTCAGAGAGATCGCAAAGCACGCAAAAAAAGACAGAGAGATCGCAAAGCTCACAATAAAACCTCAGATAGATGGCGCAGTGCGCACAAGACACTCAGAGATCGCAAAGCAAAAAAACCTCAGACAGATAACGCAGCACGCACAAAACACACAGAGAGATCGCAAAGCTCACAAAAAAAACCTCAGACAGATCGCGCAGCACGCACAAAACACAGAGAAATCGCAAAGCTCGCAAAGCTCACAAAAAAAACCTCAGACAGATCGCGCAGCACGCACAAAACACACAGAGAGATCTCAAAGCTCACAAAAAAAACATCAGAGAGATGGCGCAGCATGCACAAAACACACAGAGAGAGCGCGCAGCACGCACAAGATACTCAGAGAGATCGCAAAGCAAAAAAAACCTCAGAGAGAGCGCACAGTTTGCACAAAACACACAGAGAGATCGCGCAGCACGCACAAAACACACAGAGAGATCGCAAAGCTCACAAAAAAACCTCAGAAAGATCGCAAAGCTCGCAAGAAACGCCTCAGACAGATCGCGCAGCATGCACAAAACACACAGAGAGATCACAAAGCTCACAAAAAAAAACATCAGAGAGATAGAGAGATCGCAAAGCTCACAAGAAAACCTCAGAGAGAGCGCGCAGCCCGCACAAAACACACAGAGAGATCACAAAGCTCACAAAAAAAAACATCAGAGAGATAGAGAGATCGCAAAGCTCACAAATAAACCTCAGAGAGATCGCAAAGCTCGCAAGAAAAACCTCAGAGAGATCGCAAAGCTCGCAAGAAAAACCTCAGACAGATCGCGCAGCATGCACAAAACACACAGAAAGATCGCAAAGCTCACAAGAAAAGCCTCAGAGAGATCGCAAAGCTCACAAAAAAACCTCAGAGAGATCGCGCAGCTCGCAAGAAAAACCTCAGAGAGATCGCGCAGCATGCACAAAACCCACAGAGAGATCGCAAAGCTCACAAAAAAAACTCAGAGAGAGCGCAGCACGCACAAGATACTCAGAGATCGCAAAGCTCACAAAAAAAAACCTCAGACAGATCGCGCAGCACGCACAAAACACACAGAGAGATCGCAAAGCTCACAAGAAAAGCCTCAGAGAGATCGCAAAGCTCACAAAAAAACCTCAGAGAGAGCGCGCAGCCCGCACAAAACACTCAGAGAGATCGCAAAGCTCACAAAAAAACCTCAGAGAGATCGCAAAGCTCGCAAGAAAAACCTCAGAGAGATCGCAAAGCTCGCAAGAAAAACCTCAGACAGATCGCCAGCATGCACAAAACACACAGAGAGATCGCAAAGCTCACAAGAAAAGCCTCAGAGAGATCGCAAAGCTCACAAAAAAACCTCAGAGAGATCGCAAAGCTCGCAAGAAAAACCTCAGAGAGATCGCGCAGCATGCACAAAACCCACAGAGAGATCGCAAAGCTCACAAAAAAAACTCAGAGAGAGCGCGCAGCACACACAAGATACTCAGAGATCGCAAAGCTCACAAAAAAAAAACCTCAGACAGATCGCGCAGCACGCACAAAACACTCAGAGAGATCGCAAAGCTCGCAAAAAAAACCTCAGACAGATCGCGCAGCACGCACAATACATTCAGAGAGATCGCAAAGCTCGCAAAAAAAACCTCAGACAAATCGCGCAGCATGCACAAAACCCTCAGAGAGATCGCAAAGCTCACAAAAAAAAACTCAGACAGATCGAGCAGCATGCACAAAACACACAGAGAGATCGCAAATCTCGCAAGAAAAGCCTCAGAGAGATCTCGCAGCACGCACAAAACACACAGAGAGATCGCAAAGCTCACAAAAAAAACCTCAGACAGATCGCCCAGCATGCACAAAACACACAGAGAGATCGCAAATCTCGCAAGAAAAGCCTCAGAGAGATCTTGCAGCATGCACAAAACACACAGAGAGATCACAAAGCTCACAAAAAAAACATCAGAGAGATGGCGCAGCATGCACAAAACACACAGAGATCGCAAAGCTCACAAAAAAAAACCTCAGACAGATCACGTAGCATGCACAATACATTCAGAGAGATCGCAAAGCTCACAAAAAAAAACTCAGATCACGCAGCATGCACAAAACACACAGAGAGATCGCAAAGCTCGCAAGAAAAGCCTCAGAGAGATCGCGCAGCACGCACAAAACACACAGAGAGATCGCAAAGCTCGCAAAAGAACCTCAGAGAGATCGCAAAGCTCGCAAGAAACGCCTCAGAGAGATCGCGCAGCACGCACAAAACACACAGAGAGATCGCAAAGCTCGCAAAAAAACACAGAGATCGCAAAGCTCACAAAAAAACATCAGAGAGATGGCGCAGCACGCACAAAACACTCAGAGAGATCGCAAAGCTCACAAGAAAAGCCTCAGAGAGATCGAACAGCACGCACAAAACACACAGAGAGATTGCAAAGCTCACAAGAAAAGCCTCAGAGAGTACGCAAAGCTCACAAAAAAACCTCAGAGAGAGCGCGCAGCCCGCACAAAACACTCAGAGAGATCGCAAAGCTCACAAAAAAACCTCAGAGAGATCGCAAAGCTCGCAAGAAAAACCTCAGAGAGATCGCAAAGCTCGCAAGAAAAACCTCAGACAGATCGCGCAGCATGCACAAAACACACAGAGAGATCGCAAAGCTCACAAGAAAAGCCTCAGAAAGATCGCAAAGCTCACAAAAAAAACCTCAGACAGATCGAGCAGCATGCACAAAACACACAGAGAGATCGCAAAGCTCACAAAAAAAAACCTCAGACAGATCGCGCAGCACGCACAAAACACACAGAGAGATCGCAAAGCTCACAAAAAAAAACTCAGATAGATCGCGCAGCACGCACAAAACACACAGAGATCGCAAAGCTCGCAAAAAAACCTCAGAGAGATCGCAAAGCTCGCAAGAAACGCCTCAGACAGATCGCGCAGCACCCACAAAACACTCAGAGAGATCGCAAAGCTCACAAAAAAACCTCAGACAGATCGCGCAGCACCCACAAAACACTCAGAGAGATCGCAAAGCTCGCAAGAAAAGCCTCAGAGAGATCGAGCAGCACCCACAAAACACTCAGAGAGATCGCAAATCTCATAAAAAAAACCTCAGAGAGATCGCGCAGCATGCACAAAACACAGAGAGATCACAAAGCTCACAAAAAAAAAACATCAGAGAGATGGCGCAGCATGCACAAAACACACAGAGAGATCGCAAAGCTCACAAGAAAACCTCAGAGAGAGCGCGCAGCCCGCACAAAACACTCAGAGAGATCGCAAAGCTCACAAAAAAACCTCAGAGAGATCGCAAAGCTCGCAAGAAAAACCTCAGACAGATCGCAAAGCTCGCAAGAAAAACCTCAGAGAGATCGCGCAGCATGCACAAAACCCACAGAGAGATCGCAAAGCTCACAAAAAAAACTCAGAGAGAGCGCGCAGCACGCACAAGATACTCAGAGATCGCACAGCTCACAAAAAAAAACCTCAGACAGATCGCGCAGCACGCACAAAACACACAGAGAGATCGCAAAGCTCACAAGAAAAGCCTCAGAGAGATCGCAAAGCTCACAGAGAGCGCGCAGCCCGCACAAAACACTCAGAGAGATCGCAAAGCTCACAAAAAAACCTCAGAGAGATCGCAAAGCTCGCAAGAAAAACCTCAGAGAGATCGCAAAGCTCGCAAGAAAAACCTCAGACAGATCGCGCAGCATGCACAAAACACACAGAGAGATCGCAAAGCTCACAAGAAAAGCCTCAGAGAGATCGCAAAGCTCACAAAAAAACCTCAGAGAGATCGCAAAGCTCGCAAGAAATACCTCAGACAAATCGCGCAGCATGCACAAAACCCTCAGAGAGATCGCAAAGCTCACAAAAAAAAACTCAGACAGATCGAGCAGCATGCACAAAACACACAGAGAGATCGCAAAGCTCACAAAAAAAACCTCAGACAGATCGCGCAGCACGCACAAAACACACAGAGAGGTCGCAAATCTCACAAAAAAAACATCAGAGAGATGGCGCAGCATGCACAAAACACACAGAGATCGCAAAGCTTACAAAAAAAAACCTCAGACAGATCGCGCAGCATGCACAAAACACACAGAGAGATCGCAAAGCTCACAAGAAAAGCCTCAGAGAGATCGCAAAGCTCACAAAAAAACCTCAGAGAGATCGCAAAGCTCGCAAGTAAAACCTCAGAGAGATCGCGCAGCATGCACAAAACCCACAGAGAGATCGCAAAGCTCACAAAAAAAACTCAGAGAGAGCGCGCAGCACACACAAGATACTCAGAGATCGCAAAGCTCACAAAAAAAAAACCTCAGACAGATCGCGCAGCACGCACAATACATTCAGAGAGATCGCAAAGCTCGCAAAAAAAACCTCAGACAAATCGCGCAGCATGCACAAAACCCTCAGAGAGATCGCAAAGCTCACAAAAAAAAACTCAGACAGATCGAGCAGCATGCACAAAACACACAGAGAGATCGCAAATCTCGCAAGAAAAGCCTCAGAGAGATCTCGCAGCACGCACAAAACACACAGAGAGATCGCAAAGCTCACAAAAAAAACCTCAGACAGATCGCTCAGCACGCACAAAACACACAGAGAGATCACAAAGCTCACAAAAAAAACATCAGAGAGATGGCGCAGCATGCACAAAACACACAGAGAGATCGCAAAGCTCGCAAGAAAAGCCTCAGAGAGATCGGGCAGCACGCACAAAACACACAGAGAGATCGCAAAGCTCGCAAAAGAACACACAGAGAGATCGCAAAGCTCGCAAAAAAACACAGAGATCGCAAAGCTCACAAAAAAACATCAGAGAGATGGCGCAGCACGCACAAAACACTGAGAGATCGCAAAGCTCACAAGAAAAGCCTCAGAGAGATCGAACAGCACGCACAAAACACACAGAGAGATTGCAAAGCTCACAAGAAAAGCCTCAGAGAGTACGCAAAGCTCACAAAAAAACCTCAGAGAGAGCGCGCAGCCCGCACAAAACACTCAGAGAGATCGCAAAGCTCACAAAAAAACCTCAGAGAGATCGCAAAGCTCGCAAGAAAAACCTCAGAGAGATCGCAAAGCTCGCAAGAAAAACCTCAGACAGATCGCGCAGCATGCACAAAACACACAGAGAGATCGCAAAGCTCACAAGAAAAGCCTCAGAAAGATCGCAAAGCTCACAAAAAAAAACTCAGACAGATCGAGCAGCATGCACAAAACACACAGAGAGATCGCAAAGCTCACAAAAAAAAACCTCAGACAGATCGCGCAGCACGCACAAAACACACAGAGAGATCGCAAAGCTCACAAAAAAAAAACTCAGATAGATCGCGCAGCACGCACAAAACACACAGAGATCGCAAAGCTCGCAAAAAAACCTCAGAGAGATCGCAAAGCTCGCAAGAAACGCCTCAGACAGATCGCGCAGCACCCACAAAACACTCAGAGAGATCGCAAAGCTCACAAAAAAACCTCAGACAGATCGCGCAGCACCCACAAAACACTCAGAGAGATCGCAAAGCTCGCAAGAAAAGCCTCAGAGAGATCGAGCAGCACCCACAAAACACTCAGAGAGATCGCAAATCTCATAAAAAAAACCTCAGAGAGATCGCGCAGCATGCACAAAACACACAGAGAGATCACAAAGCTCACAAAAAAAAAACATCAGAGAGATGGCGCAGCATGCACAAAACACACAGAGAGATCGCAAAGCTCGCAAGAAAAGCCTCAGAGAGATCGCGCAGCACGCACAAAACACACAGAGAGATCGCAAAGCTCGCAAAAGAACACACAGAGAGATCGCAAAGCTCGCAAAAAAACACAGAGATCGCAAAGCTCACAAAAAAAAATCAGAGAGATGGCGCAGCACGCACAAAACACTGAGAGATCGCAAAGCTCACAAGAAAACCTCAGAGAGAGCGCGCAGCCCGCACAAAACACTCAGAGAGATCGCAAAGCTCACAAAAAAACCTCAGAGAGATCGCAAAGCTCGCAAGAAAAACCTCAGACAGATCGCAAAGCTCGCAAGAAAAACCTCAGAGAGATCGCGCAGCATGCACAAAACCCACAGAGAGATCGCAAAGCTCACAAAAAAAACTCAGAGAGAGCGCGCAGCACGCACAAGATACTCAGAGATCGCAAAGCTCACAAAAAAAAACCTCAGACAGATCGCGCAGCACGCACAAAACACACAGAGAGATCGCAAAGCTCACAAGAAAAGCCTCAGAGAGATCGCAAAGCTCACAAAAAAACCTCAGAGAGAGCGCGCAGCCCGCACAAAACACTCAGAGAGATCGCAAAGCTCACAAAAAAACCTCAGAGAGATCGCAAAGCTCGCAAGAAAAACCTCAGAGAGATCGCAAAGCTCGCAAGAAAAACCTCAGACAGATCGCGCAGCATGCACAAAACACACAGAGAGATCGCAAAGCTCACAAGAAAAGCCTCAGAGAGATCGAGCAGCATGCACAAAACACACAGAGAGATCGCAAAGCTCACAAAAAAAACCTCAGACAGATCGCGCAGCACGCACAAAACACACAGAGAGGTCGCAAATCTCACAAAAAAAACATCAGAGAGATGGCGCAGCATGCACAAAACACACAGAGATCGCAAAGCTCACAAAAAAAAACCTCAGACAGATCACGCAGCATGCACAATACATTCAGAGAGATCGCAAAGCTCACAAAAAAAAACTCAGACAGATCACGCAGCATGCACAAAACACACAGAGAGATCGCAAAGCTCGCAAGAAAAGCCTCAGAGAGATCGCGCAGCCCGCACAAAACACACAGAGAGATCGCAAAGCTCGCAAAAGAACCTCAGAGAGATCGCAAAGCTCGCAAGAAACGCCTCAGAGAGATCGCGCAGCACGCACAAAACACACAGAGAGATCGCAAAGCTCGCAAAAAAACACAGAGATCGCAAAGCTCACAAAAAAACATCAGAGAGATGGCGCAGCACGCACAAAACACTCAGAGAGATCGCAAAGCTCACAAGAAAAGCCTCAGAGAGATCGAACAGCATGCACAAAACACACAGAGAGATTGCAAAGCTCACAAGAAAAGCCTCAGAGAGATCGCAAAGCTCACAAAAAAACCTCAGAGAGAGCGCGCAGCCCGCACAAAACACTCAGAGAGATCGCAAAGCTCACAAAAAAACCTCAGAGAGATCGCAAAGCTCGCAAGAAAAACCTCAGACAGATCGCAAAGCTCGCAAGAAAAACCTCAGACAGATCGCGCAGCATGCACAAAACACACAGAGAGATCGCAAAGCTCACAAGAAAAGCCTCAGAAAGATCGCAAAGCTCACAAAAAAACCTCAGAGAGATCGCAAAGCTCACAAGAAAAACCTCAGAGAGATCGCGCAGCATGCACAAAACCCACAGAGAGATCGCAAAGCTCACAAAAAAAACTCAGAGAGAGCGCGCAGCACGCACAAGATACTCAGAGATCGCAAAGCTCACAAAAAAAACCTCAGACAGATCGCGCAGCACGCACAAAACACTCAGAGAGATCGCAAAGCTCGCAAAAAAAACCTCAGACAGATCGCGCAGCACGCACAAAACATTCAGAGAGATCGCAAAGCTCGCAAAAAAACCTCAGACAGATCGCGCAGCATGCACAAAACCCTCAGAGAGATCGCAAAGCTCACAAAAAAAACCTCAGACAGATCGCGCAGCATGCACAAAACACACAGAGAGATCGCAAAGCTCACAAAAAAAACATCAGAGAGATGGCGCAGCATGCACAAAACACACAGAGATCGCAAAGCTCACAAAAAAAAACCTCAGACAGATCACGCAGCATGCACAATACATTCAGAGAGATCAAAGCTCACAAAAAAAAACTCAGACAGATCGCGCAGCACGCACAAAACACACAGAGAGATCGCAAAGCTCACAAAAAAAACCTCAGACAGATCGCGCAGCACGCACAAAACACACAGAGAGATCGCAAAGCTCGCAAGAAAAGCCTCAGAGAGATCGCGCAGCACGCACAAAACACAGAGAGATCGCAAAGCTCGCAAGAAAAGCCTCAGAGAGATGGCAAAGCTCACAAAAAAACCTCAGAGAGAGCGCGCAGCATGCACAAAACACTCAGAGAGAGCGCGCAGCATGCACAAGATACTCAGAGAGATCGCAAAGCTCACAAAAAAAACCTCAGACAGATCGCGTAGCACGCACAAAACACACAGAGATCGCAAAGCTCGCAAGAAAAGCCTCATAGAGATGGCAAAGCTCACAAAAAAACCTCAGAGAGAGCGCGCAGCATGCACAAAACACTCAGAGAGATCGCAAAGCTCGCAAGAAAAGCCTCAGAGAGATCGCAAAGCTCACAAAAAAACCTCAGAGAGATCGCAAAGCTCACAAGAAAAGCCTCAGAGAGATCGCAAAGCTCACAAAAAAACCTCAGAGAGAGCGCGCAGCCCGCACAAAACACTCAGAGAGATCGCAAAGCTCACAAAAAAACCTCAGAGAGATCGCAAAGCTCGCAAGAAAAACCTCAGAGAGATCGCAAAGCTCGCAAGAAAAACCTCAGACAGATCGCGCAGCATGCACAAAACACACAGAGAGATCGCAAAGCTCACAAGAAAAGCCTCAGAGAGATCGAGCAGCATGCACAAAACACACAGAGAGATCGCAAAGCTCACAAAAAAAACCTCAGACAGATCGCGCAGCACGCACAAAACACACAGAGAGGTCGCAAATCTCACAAAAAAAACATCAGAGAGATGGCGCAGCATGCACAAAACACACAGAGATCGCAAAGCTCACAAAAAAAAACCTCAGACAGATCACGCAGCATGCACAATACATTCAGAGAGATCGCAAAGCTCACAAAAAAAAACTCAAGACAGATCACGCAGCATGCACAAAACACACAGAGAGATCGCAAAGCTCGCAAGAAAAGCCTCAGAGAGATCGCGCAGCCCGCACAAAACACACAGAGAGATCGCAAAGCTCGCAAAAGAACCTCAGAGAGATCGCAAAGCTCGCAAGAAACGCCTCAGAGAGATCGCGCAGCACGCACAAAACACACAGAGAGATCGCAAAGCTCGCAAAAAAACACAGAGATCGCAAAGCTCACAAAAAAACATCAGAGAGATGGCGCAGCACGCACAAAACACTCAGAGAGATCGCAAAGCTCACAAGAAAAGCCTCAGAGAGATCGAACAGCATGCACAAAACACACAGAGAGATTGCAAAGCTCACAAGAAAAGCCTCAGAGAGATCGCAAAGCTCACAAAAAAACCTCAGAGAGAGCGCGCAGCCCGCACAAAACACTCAGAGAGATCGCAAAGCTCACAAAAAAACCTCAGAGAGATCGCAAAGCTCGCAAGAAAAACCTCAGACAGATCGCAAAGCTCGCAAGAAAAACCTCAGACAGATCGCGCAGCATGCACAAAACACACAGAGAGATCGCAAAGCTCACAAGAAAAGCCTCAGAAAGATCGCAAAGCTCACAAAAAAACCTCAGAGAGATCGCAAAGCTCACAAGAAAAACCTCAGAGAGATCGCGCAGCATGCACAAAACCCACAGAGAGATCGCAAAGCTCACAAAAAAAACTCAGAGAGAGCGCGCAGCACGCACAAGATACTCAGAGATCGCAAAGCTCACAAAAAAAACCTCAGACAGATCGCGCAGCACGCACAAAACACTCAGAGAGATCGCAAAGCTCGCAAAAAAAACCTCAGACAGATCGCGCAGCACGCACAAAACATTCAGAGAGATCGCAAAGCTCGCAAAAAAACCTCAGACAGATCGCGCAGCATGCACAAAACCCTCAGAGAGATCGCAAAGCTCACAAAAAAAACCTCAGACAGATCGCGCAGCATGCACAAAACACACAGAGAGATCGCAAAGCTCACAAAAAAAACATCAGAGAGATGGCGCAGCATGCACAAAACACACAGAGATCGCAAAGCTCACAAAAAAAAACCTCAGACAGATCACGCAGCATGCACAATACATTCAGAGAGATCAAAGCTCACAAAAAAAAACTCAGACAGATCGCGCAGCACGCACAAAACACACAGAGAGATCGCAAAGCTCGCAAGAAAAGCCTCAGAGAGATCGCGCAGCACGCACAAAACACAGAGAGATCGCAAAGCTCGCAAGAAAAGCCTCAGAGAGATGGCAAAGCTCACAAAAAAACCTCAGAGAGAGCGCGCAGCATGCACAAAACACTCAGAGAGAGCGCGCAGCATGCACAAGATACTCAGAGAGATCGCAAAGCTCACAAAAAAAACCTCAGACAGATCGCGTAGCACGCACAAAACACACAGAGATCGCAAAGCTCGCAAGAAAAGCCTCAGAGAGATGGCAAAGCTCACAAAAAAACCTCAGAGAGAGCGCGCAGCATGCACAAAACACTCAGAGAGATCGCAAAGCTCGCAAGAAAAGCCTCAGAGAGATCGCAAAGCTCACAAAAAAACCTCAGAGAGATCGCAAAGCTCGCAAGAAAAACCTCAGAGAGATCGCGCAGCGCACACAAAACACACAGAGACATCGCAAAGCTCACAAAAAAAACCTCAGACAGATCTCGCAGCATGCACAAAACACTCAAAGAGATCGCAAAGCTCGCAAGAAAAGCCTCAGAGATCTCGCAGCAGGCACAAAATACTCAAAGTCAAAGTTTTCGAAATTGGATCCCACTTCCAATTTATTTTACTATATTGGAATATATTGGAAGTGGTATCCCATTTCCAGTTTATTTGACTTGGCTGAAATAGACTGGAATTGGGATCCCACTTCCAATTCATTTCAGCCAAGTCATGTACGTGTTTCATGGGATCCCACTTCCAATTTATTTCAGCCAAGTCATGTACATGTTCCATGGGATCCCACTTCCAATTTATTTGACTTGAATGAAATCAATTGGAAATGGGATAGTGAGATTGGGTCCAAAATTGGTCCCAATTTGTCAAAATTGACCCCAATTTGACTTGGTTAGAATAGATTGGAAGTGGGATCCCACTTCCATTCTATTTGATTTGACTGGAATAAATTGGAAGTGAGATAGGGTCCCAATTTGTCAATATAGGCCTCAGTTCTGGCCCCAAAATCAAAGATTTCCAAATTCCAAATAGTAAAATAAATTGGAAGTGGGATCCCACTTCCAGTTTATTTGATTTGACTGGAATAGATTGGAAGTAAGATCCCACTTGCAATTTATTTGACTTGGTTAGAATAGATTGGAAGTGGGCAAACAAAGGAAAACATTTTTCATGAATAAATTTGCTGAACATAACATACTACGCAAGATCCCAGTGACCCCATCTTCTGATATGTTGTTTGGGGGACTCAGATGATTCAGTACTCGACGCCGTGAAGTCGGTAGACCCCCCCAAGCTCAGTTTCTGGACATCCCACTCCCAATTTATTCCCATTCAAATTTCATTCATGGGTTTTGGACACCCCTTAAAAGGGTCCGAATGACCCCAAATGTTAATATGTTTATTGTGCACACCCCACGAGACAGCCTGTGAAGTTGTGTAAGCCTAACTTCAAGTCAAATATATTGGGAGTGGGATCGGTCAGTTCCGAGTCTGACGTCCCACTTCCAATCTATTGCATTCAATTAAAATACATTGGGAGTCGGATCGGTCAGTTCCGAGTCCGACGTCCCACTTCCAATCTATTGCATTCAATTCAAATACATTGGGAGTGGGATCGGTCACTTCCGAGTCTGCCGTCCCACTTCCAATCTATTGCATTCAATTCAAATACATTGGGAGTGGGATCGGTCACTTCCGGGTCCGACGTCCCACTTCCAATCTATTGCATTCAATTCAAATACATTGGGAATGGGATCAGTCAGTTCCGTGTCCGACGTCCCACTTCCAATCTATTGCATTCAATTAAAATACATTGGGAATGGGATGTCCGACGTCTGCGCCAGACTTGACTAACCCCACCCACCAGCACAAACCAGGCAAGTAGATTACACAGCGAACAGGTAAGTGATTTTAAGGATACACTTACAGATAATGGCCATTTGTTTGCCCATAGTAAGGGTGTATGTACAAAGCTTGCTCTAAGGAATATAAACATTTGTTACAGTATCAAGACTGTCTGTCAGTCTGAAATGATGAATATTTAGCACTAAATCAAGCCACTCCTACAGGCTATAAATATGTACACAGCCCCAGACTGACGGGCAAAGGGGGTGGATTATGTATAATTTACAAAAATAATTTAATTATTAACCAAAAACATGGTTACAACTTTACTTCCTTTGAAATTATGTACATTAACATAATTAACCCCGCCACAAATAAGAACACAATCTCCTTATTAAACATTTATAGACCACCAGGGCCATATTCAGAATTTATAAAAGAATTTGGTGAACTAGCTGCTAATTTAGCAGTGTCCTGTGATACGTTAATAATTGTAGGAGACTTTAACATTCATTTTGAGAAAAGTGATGATCCCCTAAAAAAGAACATTCACATAAATCATAGATACTGTTGGTTTCACACAAAATGTATCAGGTCCTACTCATTATTGTAATCACACACTAGACTTGGTTTTGACCCTGGGCACGAACATAAAAAACTTAAATATTCTCCCGCAGTCTTCCACAGTCTCAGACCACTACATAATTTCGTATGAATAGTTTAGATATAAAAAAAAATGTACATGCCCACATTACTATATAAAGCGCTCACTAACCCCATCTACTTCCCCTAAATTTACTGAAAACATCACTGATTTATTGACCTCAGTCAGTAGTCCAGCGGACCCACTGGAGCTGGACAGACTAATGGACTACTTAGATAACACACTTTGATCAACTTTAGATAGTGTAGCACCACTTAAGCGTAAAAAGCTACGACAGAAAAAACTCGCTCCCTGGTATAATGAAGAAACACTCACCTTAAAACAAACCGTAAGGAAATTAGAGCGGAAATGGCGGTCGACTAAACTGGAAGTATTTCACTGTGCCTGGAAAAACAGCCTTATCGAATTTAGAAGGGCGCTCGTCAATGCACGTTCAGCACATCTGGCCTCACTGATTGAAAATAATAAAGACAATCCTAGAGCACTCTTTAATGTAATCTCTAAACTTACAAACAATCGGGCAGCTACTGATACACAGATCCCAGCTGTTCACACCAGCAATGCTTTTATGGACTTTTTTAACAATAAGATTGAACATATTAGACAAACAATATACTAAATCCAGCCTGTCTGTCATCTGGTGTGGATGATATAGAACAAAACAGAGAAGGACGACTAGAGGACTTTGACCCACTACCACAGCTAGAATTGGATTGACCTGTTTGTATGACCTGCACACTTGATGCAATACCAACAAAACTATTTAAAGAAGTATTACCAGTCATAATCAATCCCCTTTTAACAATCATAAATTCGTCCCTTATACTGTATGTGATCACGTACACAAAGCATTTAAACTAGCAGTTATTAAACCCCTGATCAAGAAACCGAATCTTGATCCTAGTGTACTATCCAATTACAGACCTTCTCTTCATATTTAAGATCTTAGAAAAAGTTGTGGTCCAACAACTTCCCTCATACTTGCATAAGAATAACATATATAAAAAATTTCAATCTGGTTTTAGGCCACACCATAGCACCGAAACGGCTTTAGTTAAGATAGCAAACAACCTTCTTCTCACCTCTGATCGAGGCTGCGTATCCATGCTAGTTCTACTCGACCTCAGTGCAGCTTTTGATACAAGTGATCATACTATTCTGCTAGAAAGATTAAAAAACATGGTTGGAATAACAGGAACGGCCCTATCATGGTTTAAGTCTTATCTCAAGGATCGCTACCAGTTTGTAAAAGTAAATAATGTTTCTTCTTTGTAAGAAAAAAATGAGATCTGGAATTTCCCAAGGCTCCATTCTAGGACCTTTACTATTCATATTATAAATGCTGCCACTGGGCAGAGTTATTAGCAGGCATGGCATTACCTTCCACAGTTACACAGATGACACACAGTTATACATATCAGCCAAACCAGATGACAAACCTACACTAAAGAAAATGGAGGACTGTGTTAAAGAAGTGAAGCATTGGATGTCATACAATTTCCTTCTGCTAAACAGCGACAAAACCGAGGTTCTCCTTCTAGGTCCAAAACCTGTTATAAATAAGGTATCAGACTTAATACATAATTTTGACTTCCCTGTTCTCCCTAGCTCATCAGCTAAAAATCTGGGTGCCATAATTGATTCAGATCTATCATCATGATCAGCATATAGGTAAAATTACAAAAACAGCTTTCCTACATCTTCGGAACCTCGCTAAGTTAAGAAATTCCTTATCCCACCCAGATGCAGAAAAATTTGTTCACGCTTTTATTACATCAAGATTAGATTATTGCAATGCACTTTTATCAGAATGCTCCAGCAGAAACTTGAGTAAACTCTTTCTCCTACAAAGCCCCTCGGCTCTGGAACAATCTTCCAGCTAGTGTCCGGGACGCAGACACAGTCACTATGTTTAAGTCTAGGCTCAAAACACACTTGTTCAGTTTAGCCTTTGGCAACTAACCTCTGTCTAGTTTAAGGTTGTCATTTCAGGAACTCATGGACATGGGGAATCAGGGTAAACGCGGATGATGTGCTCACAATTTCTCTTTTTTGGAGCTGAAAGACGTCCTTGCCTGAGCTCCTTCTGGTTTCCCTCCTCCCAGTCTGTTACAGTCAGATCCGTCACATGCTCTTTTTCTCTGCTGCACTCAACTAAACTAACCGCTTCCCTTTACTGTTTTCTGAGAAAATGGTGGCCCACTGATGGAAGATTGTTTGCTGGATTCTCCTGCGGCCCAGACCAGACCAGACCAGCTGCTCACCTCCATCTACTGCTGCCAGCCTCTGACCACTCACCATGATCAACTACACTGAAGTAGAAATGGACTCAGATTAGCAACATTGACTGATTCTTCCAAATCTGATGCACTATTATTATGCCCCAAGATTGATGTCACTATTATGATTATTATCATTATTATTATTATTATGTAGCATAATGACAATTCATTGGTGATCATTTAAAATTCAATCTATAGTTTGATCAGAGGAGGATGGGTCTCCTTTGTGAGTCTTGGTTCCTCCCAAGGTTTCTTCCTCCAGCCTTGAGGGAGTTTTTCCTTGGCAGTGTCGCCTTCCGCTTGCTCGCATTGGGCTTTGTTTTAAATGTTCTGTTCTGAAACTGTGAAGCTGCTTTGTGACAACGTCAGTTGTAAAAGGCGCTATACAAATAAAGTTGATGTTTGGATGTCTTTTCAACTTTAATCCAGAGTTTATTGGATGACATTTATGTACGTGATTTCCACATTGAAATAACGGCTTTAAAAGGACGTCTTTAATGTGACTTAGTTAGTCGTCTTTTCAACGTCAGTGTTTCATTTTCATTTTCAACCTTAAAAAAACGTTGATTAGACCACAGTCAAGTACATTATTTCAACATTGAATCAACGGCTAAATGTTTACTGGGATTGCAGTTAGCACACTACACTGATCAGAGCATTTTATTAAACACATATGGAAACATTCAGTGTCATGCTGAAGGGAGGAGATTGTTATTTAAGTTTAAGTGAAGACGACTGGACTGGAACGACAGCTCTAAAATGAATGAACTCTGAGTGAGAAACCGGAAGGTGGCAGAAGAGAACTGATGTAAAAACACAGAAGAAGAAGACGATGAAGCTACGCACTCTTTTCAGTGACCGCGGCACGCGAGCAGCTCTCACCAGCCTCAGGGAACAGCTTCATCCCATAAATATGTCAATTTAACCTTCTATTTTTGGATACATATGTATTTTGGTATCGCCCAAATGTAGTCAACATCGTTAATGTTATGTACGTTATTCTATCAACTGCTATATGGTACATACGTAATATTGAACCGTTTTTTTTTTTTGTTTGTTTGTTTTTTTTCCAAATGACAAACTTTAGCTAACCTGTTTAACTCTAGCTAGCTCTTTTTTCCCCTCTGACATAGAAAACATTTAAATGACATGACAATCGCTCATACATGAGTATTTTAATTTGAGTAATTATGTGGTTTGATGGCGAATTTTACAAGACGATGTGAGCATTTTTTATGTCACAGAACCGCTTCCCTCAGTATAAGAAATAAAATAAGAAATAAAACTGCTTAAACACATTAAGAAGACATAAAGTAGTAGCTACGTGGGTTAAAATACATTCTCAATCTCAGTGCTGGTTTTTTGGTGTAAAGTAATATTTTGAATATATAATTTCACATACACTCATTTTTTGTTAGTGAGTAGCAGTGAGTTTTGGCTGGTGATTAATGGGTTGCAGAAGGTTATATGAAAGCTATAGAAGCTTATTTACTGAGAGAAAAAAATAAACAAAAGCACGTGAAGTAGTTTATTTTTGGAGCTGTGAAGTTAGTACATTTTTTTCAAAATTAACTATGAACATGAACTAATTCATTTTCTTTATGTAATTATGTAAAGATGGACTGTAGTAAAAAAAAATGAGTAGGGCAGTGAAAAATGGTGGGCAGGGAGAAAAGCAAATAGGAGGTTAATTTAAGTTATTTAGATGAGATCTTTAGCATCAGTTGTAGCATAATCGTTTGTACTATAACCTCATAATCTTTTACATTTGAAGTTCTGTAGTTAATGAATTTGCATGCATAAGCAGTTTACAGTTACTCAGGAACAAGGCGTACAAAACTCAAAGAGCACGCACAGAACTCGTGCAGCTGGCGCACAAAACTCAGAGAGCATGCGCTGAACTCAGCGCTCACGCACAAAGTCATGGAGCACAAATGTCAGAGCTGGATTTTTTGTTTGCAAGTTATAAGTTTTACATTTGAGATGAATTTTTTTTGTGCATTCTTTTTGGCACAAATCAGATTCCATACAGGATTCACTAAAAATAATCAACAAGTTTGCGTCACCATTTGGAATGCTGCGGATGCTTTGAGAATTAAGAATAGGCTTGCGCAACATTTTGAAAGATTCCGGATGCGCTAAAAAAAAAAAAAAAACATCTAGCAAGGTAGAGGTAGAAGTCTGAGACGGTCAAAAATTTAGTATAAAAAAAAAACACAAAGGGGTACCCTTTATTATTTTTTTTTTGGGGTGAAAACTGTGACCTCCTCAGATCTTCTCCAAACCCACACCGTGTGTCAGGGAAGTCCTGACAAAGACAGTGGTGTGGTTATTTTCGCTCTACCATATCCCAAAGCTGAGATATGGAGACCTCTTCTAGTCCATAAAATGTATAACTGTATATATCAAGATGGGATTCCTATTTCCAGTCAAGCTAGGTAAACACATGAGTAGAGGGTAACCTTTAAGTTTTACGTTTGATGTTAATTTTTTTTTGTGCGATTCTTTTTGGCACCAATCAGGTTCCATACAGGATTCGCTAAAAATAAACAAGCTTGCGTCACCACTTGGATCGCTCCGGTTGCTACGAGAATTGAGAATAGTCTCGTGCAGCTTTTTGGAACCTTCAGCACATGCTAAAAATAAACAGCATGCTCACGTCATCATTTGGAACGCTCCGGTTTCTACAAGAATTAAGAACAGGTTTTGCAGCTTTTTGGAATCTTCAGGATGCGCTAAAAATAAACAGTAGGCTCACGCCACCCTTTTTAACGCTCCGGTTGCTACGAGAATTAAGAATTGGCTCTCGCAGCATTTTGGAATGTTACAGATGTGCTAAAAAAAAATAAAGATTAGGCTCACGCCTCTTTTGTAAATGCTCCATGTGCTGAGTGAAGTATAGAATAGGCTTGCACAGCTTTTTGGAACCTTCAGGATTCCAAGGATTATGGAATCAGATTTGTGCCAAATATGAAACGCTCCATGGCTTTAGTGTGTGAGTTCTGAGTTCTGCGTGTGCTCTCTGAGTTTTGTGCACAAGCAGCACGAGTTCTGTGCACGAGCTCTCTGAGTTTTGTACACTGGATCCTTGAGTTTTGCAAGCAGTTTTGGCAAAAAGCTCTCGTGTGGGCGGGTTTTCTCAGGGGTACCTTCCCATTGGCTAATGAGTTTTTGAGTGACAACTCAGTGCCCAAGGCATTTTGGACTACACATGCGTACACCTACTTGCAGCTCAGCAGCGGAGAGACAGGAAAGATTTTAACATTAAAGAGTGAACAACTTTACACACACAAATTCTCTTTGTACTTTACTGTTTTAAAACGATGAAATACCTGCAAACTTCGACAATCAATGCAGATATTGAGGTAATGTTCTGTCTAAAACAAAGCATTAAAGATTTTACTGTGAGTACAAACCTGTTTGTCCCTCATTACCAGATACTGATCTGAGGTAAATGCACACCGAGGTCTGTTTACTCAGGATGAACCAGAATAAATGAGCACTTATTTGTTTATTTGTAAATTATTATTCATGAGTGCTTGAGCCCCTGTTCAGAAACCTATTGTGTACTAACATAGTGGTTCTTCGCTTTTCCATAATCACTGTTAGATGGTTTAAATGCCCAAATTTTATTTTGAAGATCACAGTTTTGAACAAATGGCATATGTGCATTTTGTTACAGGAGGTCTCAGAGAAAAGAGAAACATCACAGACAAGAGTGTTCCTGCTCCTTTAATGAATACAAATTTGCTTAATATCTAGCTCACACATTACTTCCTGGAAAACACCAGATGTAAAGTTTGAACCACAATCTGATTGAATCTCACGAGGCAGCCCACACCGAGAAAAGAACTGAAACAAACACTCAATTATAGTTCTTGCCTTAATGTTTCTCGAGGGTACAGCCTCCGGAAATCTAGTACACACATCCAATATTGTGAACAGATACTTATAACCCTTTTTTGTCTTGTGCAAAGGTCCAACACAATCTATCGTCACTCGCAAAAATGGAGAGTACACAATGGTGCACAAGGCACTTTCTGATTTGGCTTACCGGCTAGCTGACAAGCATGACATGTCCGACAGTAGGAGATTACATCTCGATGCATCTTCGGCCAATAAAAATAACGCAAGACTCTCTCTTGGGCTTTACGAATACCCACATGCCCTGCCATGGGTGCTTCATGTGCCAAGCGCAACACTTTCAACCTAAAACTCTTCAGCAACACAATCTGCTCCACAACACTCCAATCTTCAACAGCAGGATGATAAGGAGGCCTCCACTTCCGCATAAGCACTCCCTGATGCATATAGAAGACCTCTGCCGACTCCTCTGTCTCCTCCCGTGTACCAGCCCCCTTACACAATGAGGCCAACTCAGGGTCCTCCTTGAGCTCCTTGATTAAGGTTTCCCTATTAAACTGAGCTGCATCTGATTAACCTAGTTTTCCAAAGAAGGTATCTCCAAGCTCAAATGCTGCCTCCTCCAGCCCTCTCTGTGGAACCACCCCCTTGGGGCGAGACTGGGCACGGGTAACGACACAGGTTGAAAACACCTCAGGATACTCCCTGGCCAAAGCCTCTGTTTCTGGTACCTCACATGGCATGTGACTAATTAAAGGGGTTACCGAAACTTGAACCCCAGCAAGATCATTCCCCAATAGCATAGAAACTCCAGGGACTGGTAATGATGGCACTACTGCTACATTAACATAGCCATTTACCAAGTTAGAGGTTAGGTACACTTTATGCAATGGCATGGCACCAAACAAACTTCCCACACCCTGAAGCAACACTGAAGAGTCATTGAAACTGGCTAATCACGAACCCCTTGTAACAACAAGGACTGAACTGCACCAGTGTCCCTGAAAATTTTAATTTTGGTTTCTGGCTCCCCAGAACCAATGGACACTGTACAGCAGGAGACAAACCCATCATACAGAGAGGGGGTTATTTCAGACTCAGGATCCACACAACTAATAGTCCTCTCTGAACCAACTACCAATGCCACAGATTTTGAAGAGTCAGTATAAGACCCACGTCTGCACTTCTGCAGAACTGGACAACCTGATTTTATATGGCCAGGTTTTCTACAATAATGGCAGATTATTTCTCCCGAGGGAGTAGAATTTACAGGTTTTTGAAGTTGACTATGAGGTTTAGAGCCAGATGGCCCTTCCCTATGACTTTTAGTCTCTGCTGATTTAACCTCTATATTAGCCTTTCTCCAACCACTGATCTCTCTTTCACTCTCGACTCCTTATGGGTAAATTCGTAAGTATCTGCCATCATAGCAGCCTTTTTAACTTCAGTCGCCCCATGCTCCTGAATGTACACTTCCTAAAGAACAGGTAGACTATTTTTAAACTGTTCCATAAGAACAAGCTGTTTTAAATCTGCAAAAGTATAAACTTCACATGCTTTCGTTCAAACACTGCCTCCTGCTGCCTAGCTACATCCAAATAGGTTTCCGCTAGCTTACGTCTAAGAGAACGGAATTTGTGCCTGTAAGTTTCTGGCACAACTTCATAGGCATTCTTCACTGCCGTTTTCACCGTGTCATACTCCATGGAGTGTGCAGAATTCAAAGCTGCATAAGCCTCCCGAGCTTTCCCCTACAGGACACTCTGAACCAAAACGGTCCAACAATTCTCCAGCCAAGCTAATTCCGTGGCTATATTCTCAAAGGCATCAAAAAACACATCTACCTCGTCTTCCTGAAATTTTGGCATTAGATGTAGACATTTGGATACATCAAACCGAGTCTCATGTCTGCGCTGTTGTTGACTCTCCATCTGCGAGAGTTTAACCTTCTCCAACTCAATCTTAGCTAACTCCAGCTCCCGCAAACTATCCTTCTCCTTCTCTCGCCTACCCTTCTCTGCTTGTTCCCTAGCCAATCTTGCCTCAATGATGGAGTCACTCAAACCTAGGGACTGAGCAAGGATCTACTATCTTAATTTTATTCAACTCTGAATCTACCTCAATCTCATAATATTCAGCAAGCTGGAGCAACTGAGGCTTCTTTAATTTTATCCAGTCCGTTGTCTGCAGATGGGCTTGGATAAAACTTTCCGGATCAAACTGAGACATTTTTGGGAAAAAATTAAAAAAATACCAAAAGCCCCCCAGCCGAAATGAGGACAGACCAGAGACCCCTAACTCTAAGGCTACTAAAATTCAAACACCAAGAGGTAACCTATATTCCCCAATTGGCCTAAAATCCCTAAGTACCACCAAAGTGTGACTACAAAACTAAAAGTACTTGACAATTTTGGCCACCTTACCTCAAGTCCTCTCATAGGACTTCTGAAAGAACACATACAACTCAAGAAGCCCCAAGTAGGCCACAATTTCCAACAGGTATTTTTGAGTCAAATCAACACCACCAAATCAGATTTCCTGAGAACTCAACCAAACATACCCAATTACCAAAGGTCTAGACTGTATACAATCAAGCAACTCTGCAATCCAATACCCACCTTAGCAAACAGCTAACCTCAACAGAGCACAAAACTATCAAGTTACAATCACACAGCCAACAATTAGATCACGAAAATAAGGTGTTGAAATCTATTGTGATGAAATGAGAACTTGGGAGGGTTCACTCTTCTTACCTAAAGATCCTCGAAGAACCCAAGCGCTGACTCCATGGTCGACCAGCCCAAGCATGTAGAGATTATTCAAAAGGGTAGGTAGTAATCTGGAGGTGCAACAGTTTCCAGAGTGCTAGAGAAAAATCAGCGCCAAAACTTCCACCATCTTATATATATATCCAAAACGACGCTCCGGTATCTGGCCTCCAAAACCAGAGGTCCTCCCCTTTAAAGGCTCCACTTCAAGATCTCAAGAAAAGTAAGACCCCCCCCCAGTGGCTGGAGTGTGTATTGTGGGAGTCAAGTGTCTATCCCAGTGCACCTAGTTTATAAGAATCTATATTCAACACCATTAACTCTATTGAGAGAAAATCCCAGTTACGAAAATAATCACACCCCTATGTAAGTCAAGGCCTCCTTAATCAACAACATTTTTATTTTGTCAATAAGGTCCATACCACACTTCTGACATATTTCATAAAATATCACCATTTAATATTCTAAACATGTACATAAACAAATGCATACATTTTCAAATGACCTTGCCTTTTCCCCACAGATATCAAATAGAAATCAGAAGAATATCTGTTAAACATACCTGAAAACCTGATTTTGGTGGCCTTAAAAGTACACTTACCCTATAATATAGCGTGATTCATATATCAAAGTATATGATCACATTCTAAAGTTGTCATATTGAGAAACAATGATAGAAACATTTTACTTCTCAACCTCAAGTAGACTGTAAGTAATTATTCAAATTTCAAAATTTAACAACCTGGCTATTAGCTCAGACATTACATAATGTGGGTTAAAAGCTAAGTAGAACACTTGCTATTCATCATAATGACACGTTGGCTAGCTGCAGCAAACATTAGAAAAGTAAGCCTAATGCAATAAAAAGTTTTGATGACTTTGTTCACTTGAGATGGCTAAAGAAAAAAACACAAACTTCAAACAAAATGACTGTTACCAACCTGACATGGCGCGCGCTCCTCTGCTCTTTGGGGCTTGAAAACTCAAGAATCCGATAGCTGCTAATCACAACGTATTAGTTGACTGCACAAACTTCTTGTCACACAGCCCACAACACCAACTCACGTTTTTCAGAACAAATTCAAAAAAGCCACACCGAATTTCAGCTGTCTAAAATGCTTCATGAAGGCTGTGGTAAATTCAAAGACTGCCCATTACCACTGCTGCAATGCCCATTATCACAAGTGTCTGTGGTGCTGCATCAGCATTCATCTTCCATCAGTTCAACAATTTTTTTCCCCTCGTGTAAGACACCTCTGTGTTGATATCTTATGTGGAAAAAAAAAAAATAAATACACACACACACACATTATATTAATTAATTATATTCTTATTGAAAGATGATACAGTAAACATATTAAAAATATTTCAGTGCAAATTTTCTGGTTCAACTTACAATGAACACTAATTATACAACTTTGCTATAAAAACTTTATCATGGAGGTAGTTTAGACCAGTTCTAAAAAAAATATCACTCAACACTAAACACACCCTTGTATTTACAGAAACTTTGAAAAAGCTAAACTTTTTAAGAAATATAATTCTGTTTAAAAATTTCTACAAAAAACAATAAACAAATTTCTTAAAATTGTGTTATTTGTGTTTGGTAGATTATTTCCTGGTTGTAACAATGCTTCTGGGCAATAAATCTTATACAGTTGGAAAGCCTGTTAAATGATGCCACATTTACCTTTTAAAGAGGCGCAACCCACATTCTCAGCTCTACTGCTCATCCCACAAATGCATGTTCCTTACAAATGTGGCACCGTTTAAAGGGGAAATTAACAGGCTTTCCAACGGTATGAGATAAACTGCCAAGAAGCATTGTTACAACAAAAAAAAATAATCTACCAAACACAAATTTCCTTACTTTTTGTGCTAAGTTTATTTTTATAAGATACTCTTTGCAGTTATTTGACATTATTTCATTTGAATTTTGCCAGTCTTTGCTTTCATTATTGTTTTTTGGATTTTGCTGATAAGGTCTTTTGCTTCTGGAATCTCTCCAGAGTCTGCTTCGTGGTTTGCTTGAGTTTTGACAGAAGTTTCAAGGGTGGGTGGGTCTTAGAAGACTACGTTCACCGTGAATCTCCTTTCGTCATCGATTTTGGACTTACAGGTGCTCTGAAACCTCCTCTGGGACCTAGCCACGCCCACCCCACCCCTAAATGGAACAAGCTTTTTTCCCCATACACAGCATCAGGTTAATTATCACTGTTCTGTATTAACCCTGTCATACTACCATAGCTACAGCTTTTTTAGTTAGCTTTCTAGTAACCGCCAACACGCTGTCTGTCACTGGGTTCTCTTGCCTGACCCGTGGAAGCTTTTTTCGCAGGACAAATTTGCCTGTTCTTTACCATGACCCTACTAATCTCTGTATTTTTTTGTTCCCTTTGTCTGGTTTTCTTTCTCCTGTCTCTCTCTCATGCTTTGAGATGTCCTGCTGCTCTCCAGGTGTTGCCCTGATCCAGCCCCTGTGTATCCTGTACAAGATCCTGGCCTTGTCTCATCTACACTATCATGCTTGGCCATGCTGTTTTACCTCAGATTAACTCTGCACCTACTTTTAATTCACACAGAATCCCTGATCACCTTCTCCTTCCTCAGACTCATACATCACTAATATACTACATTTACATTACTATAACCCCTTCATCTGTCATCATTTCACTTTTACTTCTGTTCTGTTCTCTGTTGTGTCTCCGGTGTGGACCCGAGGAGGATGGGTTCCCCGTATGAGTCTTGGTTCTTTCCAAGGTTTCTTCCTCATGTGCTGAGGGAGTTTTCCCTTGCCACTGTTGCCCCTGGCTTGCTCATAGGAGGCTTGGACCCGGATCTCTGTAAAGCTGCTTTGTGACGACTTTTTGTTGTGAAAAGCGCTATATAAATACAATTTGATTTGATTTGAATTAAATTTTAGTATTAAATAGCTGTTACAAACATTATAATAAATAGCTGAATGGTCTGAAGATATTGCAGATGCTCATATTTCTTCCCTATGTGTTTTTTCTCCATTCAGTTGACTAGAATTTTAAAAGGCTTATATTAGTGATTTGTGCAAAAATATGTATGGTCTTGCTTAATGTAATTATTATACTGTCTAGATAAAGTTTTATACAATTTCTTGTATTGTCAAATACGCTTTTTTTTCAACACAATATATATAGCAGGAAGTTTAAAAAAAAAACAGAAGTCTAAAAAAGTGCAGGAACATATGTTTGCAATCTGGAATAAAGAATACAAAACATAAATTAATTGTTATACTGACACAATTCCCAAAGTTAAAAGTCTGCATATTAAATACCAAACACAATGTTATTTTCAAAACACACACAGCATAGCAAAACTAGCACTAAATGTTAATCCCTATTTACAAGCACAATACTGGAGTTTTCTGTTCTTTTTTAAATGCTGAAGCAGTTACTTTTTGTTCTTGTTTCATCAGAAAATAACTGTCACTCTGTTTAAGGTGGAACAGGAGAACTTTTAACTGGATGCTAGCTAACATTAGCAGATGCTAACATACAAATATTCTGTAAAAAAAAAAAAATAAAATAAAATAAAAATTAAAATTTAAGCAGTACATTTCTTCGTAGATGTCTTTCAGTAACTGTAAAACATTTATTTAAATTATTTGCAATTTGCTAAGACACATGGAAGACCTTTACATCCTGAGGTAGTGATAGCTTACAACCCGGTCTCACACCTACTCGTGGTATAGTCACATATATAGGAGACTGCAATTCATGCTGAAAATATGCGATATGTCACGAATTGCAGATTACTATATCACGAGTAGGTGTGAGACCGGGTTGTAGCTTAACATTACTGGCTGATGTAACTTTGGTAACTGACAAAGCGACACATTTATGTTATGATTAAAACCAATATTTAACAAAAAATATATTCATTAAGCACATGTAAAATGTTGTATTCTAATCAAATGATATTTAAAAGAGACCGTAGCAAACTGGCTTCAATGGGAAAGCTCCATGGCTGGCGTTGCCAGCTCCCGCACGAGTTATGCACAGGGGCCATGTCTTCATTAATTCAGACTTATTATCCTGGATTTAAGTCCTTTATAGAGTATTTAGTTATTTTTTTATAACGTCTCTTCCTTACACATGTAAACAATCGTACACACACAAAAATGCGTGTATTTGTATAACTAAAAATGTGAGTCTGTAAACAAGTTTTAGTCCCCACACCGAGATTATATCCATCCACACACAGACAAAGAGAGAGTCCACCAGTTTCGCTACACTACACTTTGTTTGGGTTTTTATGTACTGTTTCTAATTCTATATTTTTGTTGTGATATCAGTTATAATTGAATATGTATTTTGTCTTGTTCACCAGTGATATTTTTCAGTTACTGTAGTTAAAACAGCATTTAACTAATCCTTACATATTCATGATAGGATTTACATCACACACTGTAGCTGACACGAAACATAAATCCTTTGTGAACATAGTCCCTACGTTTCATCTGAATTATTCATAACATAGTGAGCGAAGCACTGACCTATGGCTACGTTGAGCCCTACGTGAGCAGTGTGAAGACAGCAATATTAGTAAGCTGATCCCCATAGCAACTGGAAGTTAATTTTTCACAATAAAAAACCTCTGGTGTTTAGTACCTTAAAATTTGTAAACATGCATATTATTATATAACTTCATTCATAACATGCTCTAAAGCTTTTCATAATTTTATATCAAACAAACATCACTATT
Organism: Hoplias malabaricus; assembly: GCF_029633855.1. NCBI lineage: Eukaryota > Metazoa > Chordata > Actinopteri > Characiformes > Erythrinidae > Hoplias > Hoplias malabaricus. The sequence continues at coordinate 2,023,274 of NC_089810.1, forward strand.
CTCTCACACTGTGTGTGACACATACTGAGATTTGACATTGATAAATTATGTGCATTCTTTTAATAGCATACTGCTAAACAAAACAGTGTCAATACAAACCCATGGTGAAATTAACTTTCCAGATCCTCCTCTTTCTGTAAACATGTATATGTTAAAAGATACATTAAATTACTTATGTTTTATTTAATTATGTGTATCTACTTCTATATATAAATTAAGAGAGGATAAATCTCCTTCAAAATGAAATTGAACAAAAAATTCTAAATTAAAAAAGGGTTTTTTCAGCAGTTCAGTGGTGGTTGAAGTGAGGGGTTTATATATATATATATATATATATATATATATGTGTGTGTGTGCGTGTGTGTGTGTGTGTGTGCGTGCTTTAAAACGTATTTATATATGCATAATGTTTATACAAAATCTCATAAAAAAAAAAAAAACATGGTCAAATCCAACACGTTTAGAGACCAACGACATTCCATACACCTGGACCCCCATGACTACTGACGAAGAACACTCAGAAAAGTGACACTGAGCCTGCTGTGGGCCAACGCTGTTTTCTGACTGTGACTCTGAGCCGAGTGTAGTCAATTCACAAAAAACATTATAAGAACGCAGTACCAAAGCATGGCTCAATGTTGCATGTAGGTATTTGAGTATACACTAAGTAGGCTACGAGCTTATTGTTTTTAGTCCAATACATTTTATAAACTTGAATTCCTGTTTTTTTTTCTTTCATCTGTTTTAAATTATGCTCTAAACGTGTTGGATTCTCCGTGTTAACACGCAGCGTATAATTTCGTGTTAACACGTTAAGTTTGTGTATTTCGTGAATCATGATGCTTTACTGCCACCTACTGGTGTATGGCGTTATTGCTGAAACAACATAAAGCCTTAACTTACCAAATAACGGAAACAATTCCAGTGTTTAATGTTCTGAACAATGTTTATGAGATTTTGTATAAACATTATACAAACATAATATTTATATAAACATAAATACGTTTAAAAGCGCACACACACATATATATATATATACCCCTCACTTCAACCACCACTGAATTTACTGCTGAAAAAAGCCCTTTTTTAATTCAGATTTTTTTGTTCAATTTAATTTTGAAGGAGATTTATCCTCTCTTAACATATATAAGTACATACACATAATTAAATAACACATGAGTAAATTAATGTATCTTTACACATAGTATACATGTTTACAGAAAGAGGAGGATCTGGAAAGTTAATTTCACTATGGGTTTGTATTGACACTGTATTGTTTAGCAGTATGCTATTAAAAGAATGCACATAATTTATCAAAGTGAATGAATTACGCCTCAGTATGTGTCACACACAGTGTGAGTGAATAGTGATGTTTGTTTCTTATAAAATTATGAAAAGCTTTAGAGCATGTTATGAATGAAGTTATATAATAATATGCATGTTTACAAATTTTAAGGTACTAAACAACAGTTTTTTTTTATTGTGAAACATAAACAGCTTACTAGTATTGCTGTCTTCACACTGCTCATGTAGGGCTCAACGTAGCCACAGGTCAGTGCTTAGCTCACTATGTTATGAATAATTCAGATGAAACGTAGGGACTACGTTCACAAAGGATTTATGTTTCGTGTCAGCTACAGGGTGTGATGTAAATCCTATCATGAATATGTAAGTACGCCCGGATTTGAGGCCTCCCATTGGCGAAAACCTTAAGAAGCGTGTAAACGTGTCAATTTTGGTCACGTTATCACGACAAAATTTTACGTGTCAACACGCAAATTTTTAATAACGTGTTAACGAGCATGTGTTCACACGTTTAGAGCCCAACGCTGTTCTATAAGAGACCAACGCCATTCCATACACCTGGACCCCCATGACTGCTGACGAAGTGACACTGAGCATTACATTATCACTCACACTATACAGTGTAAAAAGAAAATTGCTTCAATTGGTAACAAGTAATTCAATTAAGTTTTTTCAATTTATTTTTTTAAGGTTAAACTTAAACAATTAAGTTGGATAAACTTAATTGAATTACTTGTTACCAATTGAAGCAATTCAATTAAGTTGGATCAACTGTTTTCTTTTTACAGTGTACTTAAAATACAGCTTACATTTAAATAATTTTAAAAGTGTTTTTTAGCATGTTATTTTAGTTTTGCAAATAGGAGTCAAATACCTTTACGCTACTCAGAAATTCAACTTGGTTAAAATAATAAATCTACATTGCACAAATGGAATATTTTAAAATTTTATTGTGAAAACCTCACAAACTTAGTTTTTCACAAAAACTTGTGCATTAAACATACTACAGATGCATCCCATCTCCTCCAAAGGCTGCCCTTCTACTCCTGTACAGTTTAAGGAGTTTTGGCACATGTGTCCAGTGCATCATGAAACTGACTCTTCAGGTTGATGGCAGTTATTCTACGAAACTCACTGCATATCTAGAGAGAGAGAGGAGTAAACAATAGAGAATACAGATTATCAGTCATTACGTACAGAGCCTGAACATTTCTAGACAAACACTGATTCAGTTGATAACAGTTATGCAGGGATCCAGACAAAAACCATGCCGTCATCCCAAGGCCAAAAAAATAGCCCACAGGAAAATTGCTCTTTTGGGACGCTTTCGTGACAAATGTTGTGCGCGATAAAACTTGTTGCCTTTAAATAACATTACTGTGGTTGGACAATGCTGTACGCTTCTTGGTTAATAAGTAAATAACTAAAAAAATAAGTAAATAATCCAAACAGCTGATGACTTCGCATTATAACAGTTTTGGAACTGTTCTGGGGAAAAAAAGTTAAGTATCATTTTAGACAAGTAAACTAGATTGGTTCACACTAGGTTTTGCAGTGTGAAACAATCCTACAAAAACTATAAAAAGAAAAATATGCTGAAATGGGCCAGAGTCACAAGTACAGCAAACAAACACTACTCACCTGACTCTCCAAGAACAGTGCTGGCCATCATTCTCGAACCAGACCAACCAGAGGTTCCTGCTCAACAAGCTCCTTCCACCGTAAAGAAAATGTTTGGACCCTTTTTATCTATCTCAGCCCTCATTGCCTTTCTCTCTTCTTCCAAGGAATCCTCACTCAGCCCTGCAGGGCTATATCGCAAACATCTTTATAATCACAAAGATCACATTTGAAGGTAGAACTTTGGTGACATGTAGATAATTTACTGTGACATTTTGAAAAACGACATATCAAGGAACACACACAATTGGAGTGAAAACAGGGCCAGCGTGTACCATGAAATCCATGGCGTACTCTGTGGTGCTTCAACCCAACGTCTGTGTCTTGGCTTGTGAAAGAGCAGATTTTGCACTTCATCTAATGTATCCCTTTTTTCCTTGAAAATGAAAACAATATTAGTGTTAGTATTGTCATTGTACACAATTATAGTTTGTAAATGCAATTACAGAACCACAAACTCTATGTAACGTTATTTAATGTTTTTGTAATTTATTTACACACACACACACATATATTACATTTAGCTAAATGTTTTGAGAAACAGACGATGTTAGGTATAGTGCTAGTGCTGTTAGACACCTACGAACTTCTCAAAAGCAAAACAAAAAACAAATAGTAGGTCTGATTCAGACAATACGGATATTTTTGTATCTTTGACGGCTTAATCTTGTAATAACACCCTGCTGCTTTCATATAAATGATATCAGACTAAAGGAGCGTTGTTGTAGTCAGCATCCTGAATTTTCCGTTCTACCTTAAACAGCTCAACAAACACCGAGGAGGCTCAATATAGCGTTACCTATTCCGGTATTTAAGGTGGAATGGAAAAAAGCCAGCCAACAAGATACATAACATTTTCAAAATAGAACATAAAGAAAGCGCTCAGGCTTGTTACAGCCTGCTTGAGTCTGTTACGTTGGGCATTTGATTAAATGAAACAAACGGCTCATATTCAAACTTTCCATGGCTCAGTCGAGTTGGCAAAGTTAGCTAATATAACAATGCCACGGCAATTTCCCTCACATATTCACGGCTTTAAGATAGTGTTAAAACTAGAAACGTAACTTTAAAATGCTTTGTGAACTATCACTAGTTATTTACCTCAATCTTGAATTTCTCCAAACTTCGAGCCACAACAAAGAGGAATCAACCGTCCTTCGCGCGTATTCCCGAACCTCCCACTGAGCATGCGCATGACTAGAACAGAGCATGCGCAGGTTTATCTTAATCAGCAACTTTTCCAAACAAATCTTCTCAACACATTTTTTATGTTGTGCCTACAGGTTGATCAGAACAATACATTTCGTGTTAGATGAACTATCACACAATTGAGTTCTATTCCCAACTCACTATTTCAATGTATAATCAACTAAATTTGAAGTTAGATTTTTTACAGTGCAGTCTGTTTTTTTTTTTAAGGTTTATTAAATGTTTGGTTATGGTGGGTAGCATACTTACTGTTTTATCCGAGTCACGTCGACCGTCGATGTTCGGAAGAAAAAGCGGGGCGCACCTGTTGTCGGTACCAGAGATCTGCCTCGCGCAAAGCTTACGTAATGACGTCAGACGTAAAGCTGCTTTAAACTTAATTGTTTCACGTAGTCTCAAAGTAAAAAGTTATTTTGAGATAAAATGTGTGACTTTTAAGTTAATTGAACTCATGAAAGTAAGTTGTAGGAACTAAGGCAAAAGAATTAATTGAGGTTAATGTAAATAAGTCTATAATAGGAACTACTGCCCAAATACACTTTTTAGAGTGTACAAATGAGTATGTGCAAGTGTGTAAAGCTCTGATATTTAAGTACCCTTTTCTGAAGGAAAATGAGGGGAATGGATGTGTGAGTTAATTCTAATAGTGAAAATTACTTTATTGTTGTTTTTATACTTGTTCTTGTATAATTCAATTTGGAAACAGGTTATTTTCATTTTAAATGGCTTGGCCTGCTCTAAGTGTGTAGAATTACATGAGGTTTCGTAGTTACGGCTGGTAAAATATAGCGCGGATAAGCCCGTTGCAGTGGGCAGACAAGGTGCACTATATTCTGAAGCAACTTTGCGGTTGTATTTTTGGTTGTACACAAGGGACCAAAACTTGCTATATGTTGCTGAACAGCTTTTGATTTGCTCTACAACATTTCTTGTCGACTTTTCTTAGTAAGATAGGGATATCCAAACTCAGATATTTCTGTAATGGTAATTTTTATATGTCTCTGTTGAAAGAACTTGTCTGCTTGTTTGTCAGTATATTCATTTCTAATCGTCAACAGAGCTCAAAAACTAAGTGTATGTCAGGTCAGCTCGAGGTCAATGCTTTATTAGAACAAACCACATCTTGTATATCAAACTGAGATGTCTCTAAGGAAACTAAGCTTGCAGAAACATCGAGTGATTATCTTATGGTTATGACGTATAAACTACCTATATAAATATCTCTGTGAAAACATCTCCTTTGTCCACATTCACATAGTACTCTCTGCTATTGTATGTTGACCACCTTAAGGTTAAATAAACTACTTTCTGATTCCAAATGCTCTGTTAGATTTCAATTCTTAATACTTGTCCTTATTTTCTCCATCACAATTTCAAAAATACATATCAAATTCAAATGTGTACACAGTGCACATTTTAAAATGCTTGTGACAATGATACATGTGTACGTTGAACGTTTTCAAACCCATGCCTTCTTTTTTGTACAAGACTCTGTGTATAATCAGTAATGTTGGAATTGAAATGTCCAAAATTGGAATAATCTGAAATATGTAACATGGAAAAGGTTAAGTACTAGCTGCCTGAGTACCATTTTCAAATGACCAATCATATGTTGCATTAACTTAATAAAAAATAAATAAAAACTACACTGACATACTACCATCTGGCCACAAATGGGAGTATGTGTCCACAATTCCATTTAGACCTAACAGGTGGTGGTGGGGTCTTAGGTCCGAAAGGCCATTTAGTCGAGAAAATAGCAGTTGCTTACCTCTTCGTAGTACCACACCATCCCAATCCACATATATGATACGCTGCTTGGTGGACCTTATCGGCCTAGCGCGCGGCGCACCCTAGACGATTTTTTTTGCAGAGCCCGGGGTCGGGTCCTGGGCACACGTGGTGGGAGCTAAAAATCCTCAAAGTTTGGGCCTTTTACCCGCAATTCTGCATCAATCCACCAGGTGGCTCCCGGAACGTCTCGATTCCAATATATTCCATTACATTCCATTACAGGCAAATATATTGGGATTGGGATGGCGTATATATTTATCATTCGTTGAAGTGTTTTGTAATGTTTTTAATACTTTTAACATGCCCAACATCCATAGACATTAACATTTTAAAGTGTTGGCTACTTTGATAAGGCAACACAAACGTCCTTTCACAAAGTTTCCAACTATCTTTGATATATTTATAATGCCAGTAAACCGACAAACACGTAACCACAGTGAGCCAGCCTGCCCTTCTGAAACTCTTGTCCGAACGCCTTACTTTCAAATTTTCAAGTTACCTAACGTTACTGCTGCATTACTTAAGGTGGAAGCGAAAAATGTAAAAGCTTCTGAGCGAACACCAGTCAGAATCCGAATGTTAAACAATACACCTGCATATAGTCAGCACAAAAAGATTGCTCACACATTAAAATCATGCCCAAGATAATGGAACGATGACGTTCAGAAGTAAGTTATAATCCAGCGTCAGGTAATTTAATGTGGAAGCGAAGAGTTGCAATAGAGCTTCTGGGCAACTTCAATGTTAAGAATCAGTAGTTTAAAATTATACAAGCACATACAGGTGCTGGTCATAAAATTTGAATGTATGCAAGACATGGGTTTCAGCTGTCATGTTCCTTATGCCAAGCCACTCTTGAACAAGAGACAGCGTCAGGAAAAAGGACTGGACTGCTCCTGAGTGGTCCAAAGTTATGTTCCCTGATTAAAGTAAATTAGATTAGATTAGATTCGACTTTATTGTCATTGTGCAGAGTACAAGTACAGGGCCAATGAAATGTAGTTAGCATCTAACCAGAAGTGCAATATATAACATTATTTACATAATTTACATAAAGTGCAGTAGTGATATGACATTGTGATTATGGAAGTTAAAGTAACCATATATACATATTGAAATATAAAATATGTAAGCAAAGTAACATTGTGTAGGTGATGCATTATGTACTGAAGGATGAATGAAATACAGCTTTACAGAAGGTGCAGTGAAATGATTGTGCAAGATTTATTTAAAGTGCCTGAATAGTGTTCATCCGGATAACAGCCTCGGGAAAAAAAAACTTTTACGAAACCTGTTAGTGCGGGAAAAGAGGCTCCTGTAACGTCTGCCAGATGGTAAAAGGCTGAAAAGTCCATGATTTGGGTGTGTGACGTCCTTGACGATATTTCTTGCCCTGCCCAGGCAGCGTTTATGGTAGATGTCCTCGAAGGAACTTGAAACTGGACACCTGATCCACTGCAGTTCCGTTGATGTGAATGGGGGCGTGAGCTTGGTTCCTAGTCCGTCTGAGGTCCATGATGATCTCCTTTGTTTTGAGCGTGTTTAGTACCAGGTTATTCTTTTGGCACCACAAGGACAGATGCTGTACTTCATCCCGGTAGGGCGTTTCATTATTGTCTGTAATCAAGCCTATCACCATGGTGTCATCTGCGAATTTGACTACGGTGTTTGAACCATAGGCAGGTACACAGTCATGGGTGAAGAGAGAGTACAGAATCGGGCTAAGAACACAACCTTGTGAAACGCCAGTGTTCAAGGTGATGGTTGATGAATGAAGGTTGCCTAATCTAACAGATTGGGGTCTGTTAGACAGGAAGTCTAAAATCCAGTGGCAGAGTGATGTGCTGATACCCAGAGGGTGGAGTTTGGATATCAGCATAGGCGGAATCACTGTGTTGAATGCAGAACTAAAATCGAGGAACAGCATTCTCACCTATGAGTTTTGACAGTCCAGGTGGGTTAGTGCAGTGCTGTTGAGATAGCGTCCTCTGTGGATCTGTTGCTATGATAAGCAAACTGGTGTGGGTCCAGCGTAGCAGGCAGGCAGGATTTCAAGTGAGAAAGAACTAGTCTTTTAAAGCACTTGGAAATTATTGGGGTGAGTGCTACAGGTCAAAATTCATTAAAGTCTGAAGCAGTAGAATGCTTAGGCACAGGCACAAGGATGGCTGATTTAAAGATAGAAGGTACAGCTGCCTGGGCAAGCGAAACATTAAAGATGTGAGCAAAGACACCCGCAAGTTCCACAGCACAAGCTCTTAGCACACGGCCAGGTACACCACCAGGGCCAGTTGCCTTCCGTGCATTCACTCTGCTCAGCATGCGACTGACGTCCGAATTGGAAAGTACAAGTGGGTTGTTGTCGGTGGAGGATCGTTTATTGAAGATATCAATATCATCTGGTCGAAACGAGCGTAGAAGTTGTTCAGCTCATCAGGGAGTGAAGCACTGTTGGTAGATGGAACAAAGCTAGTTGGTTTATAGTCAGTCAGGGTGTGTATTCCCTGCCACATACGCCGAGGGTCAGAGGAGGTAAAGTGCTCCTCAATCCAGAGTTTGTAGCAGTGCTTGGCTATAGCTGTTAGTCTCTTCATATTGCCAGGAACTCCAGTGGGCGGTACAAAGGACGCTTGTACCCTGAGCGCTTCTATGCTGAGGGATGCCATGCCAAGAAATCTCGGACCACCAGTCTTGTTTTTTGCCCTTCTTT